>NW_025212582.1:4565-21195 GCF_004010195.1 Chiloscyllium plagiosum | reverse complement strand
GGGGATTTTAACTTTTCAAACATAGATTGGGACTGCCATAGTGAGAAGGACTTTGATGGAGAGGTATTTGTTAAGTGTGTGCAAGAAAATTTTCTGATTTAGTGTGTGGATGTACCTACTGGAGAAGGTGCAAAACCTGACCTACGCTTGGGAAATAGGGCCGGGCAGGTGACTGAGGTGACAGTGAGGGAGCACTTTGGTAAAATAGTGATGGAAAAGGATAGACAGGGTCTAAAAGTTGAAGTTCTAAATTGTGGAAAGGGCAATTTTGAAGGTATTAGGAAAGAACTGTCAAAAGCTGATTGAGTGCAGATATTCACAGACAAAGGGACAGCTCGAAAATGGAAAGACTTCCGAAATGAGATAACGAGAATCCAGAGAAAGTATATTTCCGTTAAGAGTGAAAGAGAAAGGCTGGTAGGTACAGGGAATGCTGGATGACTAACGAAATTGAGGGTTTAGTTCAAAAAAAAAGGAAGCATATAAAATGTATAGACAGGATAGATCGAGTGAGTCCCTGGAAGTGTATAAAGACAGTAGAAGTATACGTAAGAGGGAAATCAGGAGGGCCAAAAGGGGACATTAGATAGCTTTGGCAAATAAAATTAAGGAGAATCCAAAGGGTTTTTGCAAATAAATTAAGGACAGAAAGATAACTAGGAAAGAATAGAGCCCCTCAAAGATCAGCATGGCGGCTTTGGGTGGAGCTGCAGAAAATGGAGGAGATACTAAACGAGTATTTTCCATCAGTATTTACTGTTGAAAAAGGATATGGAAGATATATAAAGTAGCGAAATAGTTAGTGACACCTTGTAAAATGTCCATATTACAAAGGAGGAAGTGTTGGATGTCCTGAAATACAAAAGTGGATCTCTCCCCAGGACCTGATCAGGTGTACTTAGAATTCTGTGGGAAGCGAGCGAAGTGATTCCTGTGCCTCTTGCTGACATATTTGTATCATCGATGGCCAGAGGTGAGGTGCCGAAAGACTGGAGGCTGGCTAACGTGGTGCTACTCTTTAAGAAGGGTGGTAAGGGTAAGCCAGGGAACTATAGACAAGTGAATCTGACGTCGGTGGTGGGCAAGCTGTTGGAGCGCATCCTGAGGGACAGCATTTACACGAATTTGGAAAGGCAAGGACTGATTAGGGATAGTCAACATGGCATTGTGCATGGGAAATCGGGTCTCACAGAACTGATTGAGTTTTTGAAGAAGTAACAAAGAGGATTGATGAGGGCAGAGCGGTAGATGTAATCGATATCGACCTCAGTAAGACGTTCGACAAGGTCCTTTCCTGAAGAAGGGCCTGTGCCCGAAACGTCGAATCTCCTGTTCCCTGGATGCTGCCTGACCTGCTGTGCTGTTCCAGCAATAAAGTTTCAACTTTGATCTCCAGCATCTGCAGACCTCACTTTTTTCTCGTTTGACAAGGTCCCCCATGAGAGACTGGTTAGCAAGGTTAGATCCCATGGAATAAAGGGAGAACAGCTATGTGGATGCAGAACTGGATCAGAGGTAGAAAACAGAGGGTGGCAGTGGAGCGTTGTTTTTCAGACTGGAGGCCTCTAAACAGTGGAGTGCCTGTGATCGGTGCTGGGTCCTCTAATTTTTGTCATTTACATAAATGATTAGGATGCGAGCATAAAAGGTACAGTTAGTAAGTTTGCAGATGACACCAGAATTGGAGGTGTACTGGACAGCAAAGACGATTACTTCAGATTACAACAGGATCTTGATCAGATGGGCCAATGGGCCAAGAATTGGCAGATAGAGTTTAATTCAGACAAATGCGAGGTGCTGCATTTAGGTAAATTAAATCTTAGCAGCACTTATACTCTTCAAGGTAAGTTCCTAGATGGTGTTGCTGAACAAAGATACCTTGGAGTGCAGGTTCATAGCTCCTTGAAAGTGGAGTCGCAGTGGGGAGGATAGCGAAGAAGGCATTTGGTATGCATTATTTTATTGGTCAGAGTATTGAGTGCAGGAGTTGTGAGGGCATGTTGCGGCTGTACACGACATTGGTTCGGCCACTGTTGGAATATTGTGTGCAATTCTCGTTTCCTTCCTATCGGAAATGTATTGTAAAGCTTGAAAGTGTTCAGAAAAGGTTTGCAAGGATATTGCCAGGGTTGGAGGAATTGAGCTATAGGGAGAGGCTGAACAGGCTGGGGTCAAAATTCCTATGAGAGTGACTGCTGAGTCTTCATCTATCTGCTACTTACACTGTTCCATATGCACAGAAATCGCTGAATGAAATAATTGTCTCGTTGTCAATTTTCGTTATTTGCTTATTGCTTAAATGTTGTGACCAAAAATTGCAACAATTTCCCTTTCTATCTGAGAATTAGGTATCCTGGAAACGAATCTGCAATTCAAATTCATGACTGCTTAACCTTCACAGCTCCAAGAAGAATTACGTATCTGCTACCTCTTCATGAAACAGAATTTCATCTGATATTTCATTGATTTGATGGAGTGTGAATTTTGTTTCTCAGATACGCATTTATTAGGCATGTTTATTTGACTTGGAGAAACTGGTAGTGCTGAAATTCATTCTTGAACTGCTGCAATCCATCTCCTGCATGGACATCCGAGTGCTGTTTGAAGGATAGTTTCACAATGTTCTCTATGTCTGTAAGGTCTTCTAGCCTCAGAAGCCTCACTATCTCTTTCATGTCCTCCACCTTCACAGCACTCTCTACCGCTGTAATCACATCCAGATTCACAATTCTTCTTATCTCTGTAATCTGTTCCTGCTTCAGAATATCCACACTCTCTCCAGCCTTACAAACATCCCTGCCTCTGAAACATCCTTAAGCCTCAAAATCCTTTCAATCCCTGTAATCTCCTCCAGCCTCACAGTTATCCCATCTACATGTTCACGTCCAGCCTCATAACCCTCCAATTATCTTATTTATCCAACCTCACAAATCACTGACATACATTCTTCCTCTAAAAAGAAAGCGTACCCATTTGTATTACGTGACCTGATGATGGTACTTTTAGATTCCAGGAAAACGCCCTCCAGAATCTCCTTGTGAACTGCTAAGACTATCGATTACACTTTTATCTCAATGTAACTCATATGAGGGGGACCTTAACGGATACCTAAAGATGCTAAAAGGCACCCTCAGAAGAACGGCACAGGATGCTCAACTCATTCCTTGGCAGATATGACGTTCTATAGCGTACAACCACAATGAGTTCCTCAGAAGACAGAAACAGAACTTGACCGATAGAGTGCCCTTCATCCTTCAGTCCTTCCCTGGAGCCGAGGAACTAAACCATGTATTTCACAACAGAAGAACATCTCTATGTTTACACTTCTCACACTCAAACAACCGCAAAACATGTAAAATGCAATCATTTGTTAAAAATGCCCTCCGTCCATGATAACATCGACTACAACACCATACAACCCTGTCACAAAAATCTCTGCAAGACATGTCAGAACGTTGACATGGACGCGACAAAACATGTGTGAACACCACCCACATGGCAGATACTCATGTGAATCTGCCAATGTTGTCTACTTCACATAGTTAGGCCAAGGTGATAAAATACAGAAATTATGACAACAGGTGAAAAGTCAGTGCACAACAATAATGTGCAATAGTGGGACAGGAGTGGTCTGTCCCTGTTATGGAAAGCTTCAGCAGACAATATCATTCAACTTCCAACCTTCAGGTAAGTGTCCTCCAAAGTAAACTTCGAGATACACAACAAGGTAGAACTGCCAAGCACATACTGACATCGAAATTCATAAGGTTGACTCAACTCTGATCGTGGGTTCACGTCATGCTGTACAATACTGTCCTGTATCTATAAAATCTTCCTTAGTGTTATGTTTTAACACCATCACCCGTTAACATTCTCCCTTAATTAATTTGATCTTTCTCTCTTAATTAATTAATTAACAAATTCGGATTACTTGTTAATTTGGCTATACACTCGACATGTGATTCTTCCACTGTCGGATAGTTGCCCAATTTCAATTAGAACTCCTGTGCAGACATTGTGGAATTGTGGAATTGACACGTTTATTCATTTCACAGTCACGGAGGAAGAGGTCAATGACCGCTCAGCACAGAATGACTCCTCTGCAAAGATCAGTCATAACCTCTCCTCCCAGGTACTGGCAAATGCATTTTATATAGGGTTAAAAGAGGTTGATAGTTGATTCCAATTCAATACAGTTCAATACACTCTTCATTAGACACCAATGGAGAGTGAGATAAACGTTTGATCGCTGGAGGTTTAATATCATTGTGACTGAGCAAATCCCATTCGTGAGTTGTTCAGATCACGTACTTCCTCCAATTCTGTAATGTAACATCCACACTTTGAGTCATCAATGGCATTATGGACCGGACCCCTGTTCGCTCGGGACAAAATGGATTCTGTGAGCAAATTGACTGTCAGCAAAATGATTCCCCCTTCTCCCACAGATGCCTCCTGTGATATTCCAGCTAGTCAACTGTTGACAAGTTACTCAAAATATCAGAAACTTTTCATCATCTTTTGAGGGTTATTATTCAGCCAGCGGATACACCACTCATACCATTAAATTTTGTGGCATTGCACATCTTTTCCCTTCACCCACAATAAGGGCAGTACTCTAAAATTTTGGGATTTCAAACAAACCTGTTGGACAATAACCTGGCATCAGATGACTTCTGAGACTGTGAAATCCAGACCCAAACACATCAGCTATTGTACAACGAAACTCACTAGTTCAGTGTAATGTTTGGCTTCACAGATATGTGAGACGTTACGGATTCAAATCCCGGGTGAGCGCTGCTTTTCTTTTGTCTTGTGATTTGCCAAATCAGCCAATTAGCTTTCTGAAAAAGTTCTGTGTCCATTTGTGTCAATCTGCCTGAAGTCTGGTTGAGTTTGGGTACTAGAGATGCCACTGCAGCGAGCGCGGTGCAACAACACAAGTGTTGAAAGAGAAAACATGTGTTTCAGGATGTTTAGCCACACAATCCAACGTTAAATACCGTTGGTTCAGCGGTGAGCCTTGAAGCCTCCCAGCAATTTTGATCCGCGTTTGATTCCTCCTTCAGGTGACTGTCAGTGTGGTGTCTGCACATTCTCCCTGCGTTGCGTGAGTTTTCTCTGGGTGATCCGGTTTCCTCCCACAATCCAAAGATGTGCAGGACCGGTGATTTTTGCATGCTCTAGTGCCCAAAGTGTGAGGTATATTAGTCAGGGGTAAATATCGGGTCAGGGAATAGGTCCGGGTGAGTTGCTCTTCAGAGGCTTGGAGTGGATTTATTGGCCCAAGGGACCTGTTTCCATACTGTGGGGAATTTAATTTAAATCTAAAAACATGTGCATACTCCATCTGGATTATCGCATAGTTTCGGGCGTCACAGGAAGAGGAGAAGTGAAGTGATTGGAGACAGCACTGAACAGGTTGAGGTGAATGGTGCCCTGAGTGATGACTGTCAGCAATGAAGGGAGACTGAAAAGTTAGGAAAGTTCTGTTTGGAGAACAGAAAGCTGACAGCTGGTGTGATTAAAGCTTTCCAAGTCATGAAGGGTCTAGACAGAAGAAAATGCTCCAATGAATGAAAAAGTATCGAGAACAATTAGGCAGAGTCATTAAGCAAATAAACAAAAGTGACAAGATGAAGTACGATTACACATGGGTACTGGTGCGTGTCTGAAAATCACTGTCTGATTGTGACAGAAAGGCAGCTTTAGTCGAGTAATTGAAAAATGCCTCTCAAATGTTGCAATTGTGCCAGCGTACACCACGTCCTCTGGCAACTCATTCCATACACGTACCACCCTCTGCGTCAAAAAGTTGCCCTTTAGGTCTGTTTTATATCTTTCCCCTCTCACCCTAAACCTATGCCCTCTAGTTCTGGACTCCCCGACCCCAGGGAAAAGGTTTTGTCTACTTGTCCTATCCATGACCCTCACAATTTTGTAAACCTCAATAAGGTCACCCCTCAGACTCCTACGCTCCAGTGAAAACAGTCCCAGCCTGTTCAGCCTCTCCCTGTAGCTCAGGTCCTCCAACCCTGGCAACATCCTTGTAAGTCGAATCCAAGATGGAGGACGGGAAAAAATTCTGGCTGTAAGAGCTGCTCTTTTTTTGAAGTATTTTAGGTGTTGGAGGTGATTTCCTCGAATTCCAGGAGCAGCAATTACTGTTTTATATGCTGTTGCAATGTTTTGGAACTTTGGGGAAAAAAAGTCAAAACCACAGCAGTTTAAAAGGGAGAAGAGCAGACAAAGGAAGCACATGGTGAGGGCAGTGCCGAAGAGAGAGAGAGGGAGGGAGGGAGAGAGAGAGAGAGAGAGAGGTGGTAATAATGGATTTTCCCATACCATCGACAAAAGAGCAGTGCTGCGATAGTTGGAATTGAGTGGATTTTTTGGCAATTCCAACCAAAGTTTAGTAATGTCCCTGCTCCAGTAACTGAACTACTAAAGAAAGACAAGGAGATTCAGTTGGCAGCGGATTGTCGGAAGGCATTTGACAGCCTGAAAGTTATGGTAACTAATGCCCCAATGTTACCACACCTAATTATGCAAAGTCATTAAGGTGGCCTTCAAGTGAAATAATTTTCGTGTTGGTGGTATGTTCTAACAGGAATACGATGAGAAGATAGAAAGACCCCTTGGGTATTTCGTCATAAATTTGCGCATTCATCACTACAAACATTGCAATGTATAAACAGAGACTTTGAGCTTGATTTTAACGTTACAAAATTTCAACGTTTATGTTACCAGTAATATATCCGTGACAAATATATCCGTTAATCATAGCCAATGAAATGTATGGGAAAATTTATGGATAACTATCCCAATCGGTTCAGGTGGAACTCGTTGTTATGGCCAATCAGTTTTAAAATTGTGCATTTCACAGGACGGGAAAGCATGATTGCTAATGCGTCGTCGAGACTTGGATGAGAAATGGAGAGAATCGGTGGCAGGTGTAAAGAGACTGAAATAGAATGTAGTAGTGCACGCCTGCATGCTTATTGTTCAGGTAACATGTATATGTGTCATACATTACACACTGTGTAAGGTTTTACTTGAAATACAGCCATCTTTGGAAATTGATTGCTCATTTACTTTAAGGGGCGAGATCAGAAGACGAAGCTGCTTCAACAGGTTTAAGTTGTCTTTGTTTTTTTTAGAAATGTCATGTAGGCAATCCTTCTGATATGTCTGGATTATCTACTGGATGAAGCCTTCAAGTTAAAACATAAACACTTGTACAGTAAATGGGGACTGGTCAGTTCTCCATTTTTTGGGTGTTTTCTTTTCAGCAGTCTGGCTGGTAAATTTAAGCTGAGGAATCTAAAGAAATAACTATTTTGGAAGAAGTTTCCATGTCAAAACTCTGTGCCATCTCTCTCTCTCCTGTAAGATGCTGTATCCACGATGTCATTTCCATGTCCATGTGTAGTACTCCAATCGTTTTGCTCATTGGGAGAAACGAACTGTGCCCCATCTGAAGTATCACCTTAGTACTGTTTCGGCAGAAGAAAATACAGAAAATCTGACAGTGGTACAACAGCACATAGTGACTGGTGAAAATGACCAACTGTGAAATATTAGAGTTAATACATAGAGCTTGCTAAAATGAGAAAGAATTGAATTTAAACCTGGGTAGTTGCTGCATCAAATGAACCCCATCCCAGAATATTCAGGGAGGTGGTAGCACAGCCCGTGAAACAGTTGTGGAGTCATACAGCTCGAAAAAACACCCTCCGGTCCAGCCAGTCCATGATAACCTAATCACAAGCTAACCTCGCCCCACTTTTTTTCACTTGGCTGATATCCCACAAATCTTTTGCTATTCGTGTCTTTTCAACGTTGTAACTACAAGAAAGAATGATTGAATACCCTTTAAAATTATTCAGAATTAAAATTATAGGAAGTAGCTTTTGTCCCGACATATTTAAAAGGGGAGTGGGATGAAAGTCGAAAAGAGCTCTAAATATTTGACACCTTGACTTCAGTGCTGAAGAAAATATTAGAGTGTGTCATAAGTAATGTGATAAGGAGATATTTGGGGAATCATGATGCGACATGGCCGAGTCAATTTAGCTTCAGCAAAGAGAAATCAACTTTGAGAAACCTGTGGAGATTGTGGCAGTTGTATCATCCAAACATGAGAAGCAGTCAGAGTGGTGTTTTTGAAATCAGAAGACTTTTTACATGGTTGTTGACAGGTGAGTGGAAGTCCATGGATAACGGGGGAATATGCTCTACGCATTCAGAATACGTAAATGGAGAGAATACAGGTAGAAGCGCCCTTTTCTGGACTGAAGGCCATTTCACACGTATCACAGTTTGGACGATAATAGCGTGCAAGGCAGACAAATGATATGGAAGTCGGCAAAAATGGCACAGATCTCATTTTGTATTGATTAATCGTTGCCAGTTTGGGAAGTGTTTTCCGAAAGGACCTGCATGTCCTTGATTATGAGTCATCAAGAATCACACAAGCGTCAGAGAGTCTTCGAGTCTTTCAGTACAGAAACAGGCTGTTTTGCCAAAACTGATTCAAGCCGACCAAAATGTACATCCACACTAACCCCTTTTCCCTACACTTTGTTTTGGGAGACATACAGCGTGGAAATGGACAATTTGGATCAACTCAGAGAAAGTAAGGAGTGCAAATTCTGGCGATCAGGATCGAAGAGTGTGGTACTGAAAAGCACAGTAGGTCAGGCAACATCTGAGGAGCAAGAGAATGGATGTTTTGTGCTGAAGTACATGATAGGCTTCAAGGGCGGAGATGTGAGAAGATGGCGATCAAGTGCAGTGGTGTGGGACGGTGGTATACAAGGGGATTCAATGTCCTACAGTC
Source organism: Chiloscyllium plagiosum (assembly GCF_004010195.1). Taxonomy (NCBI): domain Eukaryota; kingdom Metazoa; phylum Chordata; class Chondrichthyes; order Orectolobiformes; family Hemiscylliidae; genus Chiloscyllium; species Chiloscyllium plagiosum. The sequence goes on along the minus strand of NW_025212582.1, from coordinate 12,353 downwards.
CATCACCTCCACGTCCCGCAACTCCGCTCTTGCATCTCACCCCTCCAACCTCAACAAGCACAAAATACCCCGGTCCTAATCTTCCACTCATAACAAACTCCGGATAAACCACAACATGCGCCCCAATTTAAGCCACCAACAAACAATCCCTGCTAACAGAGGTAGGTCTCCTTTCCCGCCCTTTATCTACGCTCCAGAGAGCTTAACAGCCAGACTGCTAAAAGGAAAACATACCAGAATAAAAAAGGCTGAGAGGGGAGAACTGCGCACTCCCCATTGAATGTACAAGTCTTTCTTTGTTATGTTGAAGGCTTCATGAATTAGATAAAGCCTGCTCTACGGACTCCACAACTAGGTCCGTGCCCCACACCAACCTACCCGGACATGCAGGACCTGAGTCTCCTCCACCGCCAAACGCTCTCCACACGACGATTTAGGATGGACACCTCATCTTCCGTTTGGGATCCTCCAACCACGTGAAATCAATATATCTTTTCACCTGTCTGCTCCACACTACTCTCCAACCTAACACCTTCTCCCCATCTAAATCTACCTATCACATTCTCAGCTACCTTCCTCCCATCCTCGCCCCCACCCTCCCAATCAATTTGTTCCGTTGGGCCACTAGTCCCAATCCAGATTAAGAATGTATACTCAAAGCGCCGATTCTCCGGCTCCGTATATGCTGTCTAACGTTCTGTGCTATTCCAGATCCACACTCTTCACCTTTGTTCCAACTCATCCATTCCAACCATATAGTCTACACCCATTAGGCAGCAATTTGACCATATTTTTGAATCCCTTCCTATTCATAGACACATCCTGATGCCTTTTAAGTGTTGCAATTGTCGCATTTTCCATAACTTCCTCTGGCAGCTTATTCCTTATTCACGCCATCATATGCGGGAAACATGTGCTCCAATGGTCCCTTTTAACGTTTTCCCCTCTCACCCTCAACATATGTCCTCTACTTCATTATGCTCCAACTCCAGGGAAAAGACTTCGTCTATTTGCTGGATCCTTACCCCAAAAGATTTTAAGCCTCTATTAGAACACGCCTCAGCTTCCGATAGTCCAGGTAACGGACCCCCAACTTCTTCAGCCTCTCCCTATAACTCAAATCCTCTAGCCCTGACCACGACTTTGTAAATCTTTCTCTGACCCCATTCAAGCTTTACAATACCTACCTTATCCATGTATTTATCCAAATACATACTAAAAGTTGTTAATGCACCCATATCAGACACTTTCACTGGAATGTTATTCCATATGTGAACAATTCTCTCTGTGAAAAATATTGCCCACAATTTCCTTTTTATTAATTTCCCTATACGTGTAAACTGACACCCACTCGCCTTCGATTCCCCAATCCTTGGAAAACAGATGAAGTGAATTCACTCTCTCCATGTCTATCATGATCTGATACTCTTGTATGAGAAATCTTCCCAGTCTCCTCAAACCGAAAGAAAGAAAATCATTCACTCTGTCCATGTCTATATTGATCTTATACACTTGCCTAAGAACCCTTCCCAGTCTAGTAAGCCCGAAAGGAAAAAAAGAGTCCTATCCTTATAACTCGGACAGCTGAGTCCTGGCAACATCCTTGTAAATTTCTTCTGCACTCTTTCCAGTTTAATAAAATGCTCCCTCTTATAAGGTGACCAAACCTGAATACAACTCTACAAGTGCGGCCCCATGGAACTTCTGTTCAATAGCAACATATCTTTCGAACTTCTTTACTCAATGCCTTGACTGATGGAGGCCAATGTGCTAAGAGCCTTCTTCACTGCTCTGTCTACCTGTGACCCCATTTTCAGGGAACCGTGCAACTGAATTGCAAGGTCACCCACGTCCATTACACTCCTTCAGGTCGTTCCATTCACCACGAACCTGCGACCTTGGCTTTACTTTCCAAAATGCAAGAGCTCACACTTATATTTGTTAACCTCCTTTGCCATTTCGCATGCTTAATAGTTTTTGTTTGCCTCAATGAGCTCTCCCCACGTTAATGTGCATTCGATGTATGAACCTGCACTAAACGTTGTGTTTTTCATAACCCGCACCAACAGCTATTATGCCTTCTTTCTGAAACAGTTAACAATGTCAACGAGCTTCTAATCTCCAAAGAAAACACCAGTCACACAAAACGTTGTTTTCTCTCTTCAACGTAATAAAGACATGCTAAAGTCACTCGTGTGTATCACGACAAATAGAGACATGAGGCACAACGTGGAGCAGTATCTCTGTGCAGCCATTGCTCGATTTTTGCATCATGTTGGATAATCAATTACCTCATTCTGTCCCTGTGTAAGTGACTCAAGGAGTAGAATGTCCCCCTCCTGTTCCTCTCCTATTGTTGAATAAACTGCAGAATTGGGCTGATGGAGTTCAATGCAGCTAAATGTGAGGTGATTCACTTTGGGAAGAATAAGAGGAAGGCAGACTACTGGGTCAATGGAAAGATTTTTAGTAGTGTGGATGTGCAGAAGGATCTTGAGGTCAATGTACATAGATCCCTGAAAGTTGCCACCCAGGTGGATTGTGCTGTTAAGAAGGCATACCGTGTGTTAGGTTTCATTCGTAGAGGGATTGAGTTCCGGAGCCGCAATATCATTAGATTAGATTAGATTACAGTGTGGAAACAGGCCCTTCGGCCCAACAAGTCCACACCGACCCGCCGAAGCGAAACCCACCCATACCCCTACATTTACCCCTTACCTAACACTACGGGCAATTTAGTATGGCCAATTCACCTGACCCTGCACATCTTTGGACTGTGGGAGGAAACCGGAGCACCCGGAGGAAACCCACGCAGACACGGGGAGAACGTGCAAACTCCACACAGTCAGTCGCCTGAGGCGGCGAATTGAACCCGGGTCTCTGGCGCTGTGAGGCAGCAGTGCTAACCACTGTGCCACCGTGCCGCCCACCATGCTGCAACTATACAAAACGCTAATGTAGCCAGACTTGGAACATTTCGTCAGTTCTGGTCCCCATATTTCGGGAAGAATGTGGAAGCATTGGAAAAGGTGCCGAGGAGAGTTACCAGGATGTTGCCTGGTCTGGCAGGAAGTTCTTATGAGGAAAGGCTGAGAGACTTGCGTCTGTTCTCATTGGAATGAAGAAGGCTAAGACGGGATTTGATGGAAACATACAAGATTATCAGAGGATTAGATAGGGTAGATGGTGAAAGTATTTTTCCTACGATGATATCATCAGCTTGTACGAGGGACATAACTACAAATTGAGGGGTGATAGATTTAAGACAGATGTCAGAGGCAGGTTCTTTACACAGAGAGTTGTAAGGCAGTGGAATGCTCGACCTGCTAATGCAGTCAAGTCTGCCACATTAGGGAGATTTAAACAATCCTTAGATAAGCACATGGATGATGATTGGATAGTGTAGGGAGACGAGCTGAGAATAGTTAACAGGTCGGTGCAACATCGACGGCCTAGGGCTTGTTCTGCACTGCATTGTTCTAAGTTATAAGTGAATAAAGGTACTGAGTGGCTTCTTTCTCGCCCGATTGGAGAGGGCCAACGGCCTATTTGGTTTACAGCAGTTCCTATTTACCAGCTCGATGTGTTGACTCAAGTGACAAGGTTGTAGCTTTAAAATGTTGCGTTGTCCTTATTTTTGTTAAGATTGTGATTGAAGGAGAGGTACCAAGCTGACGAGGTAATGCAACCGACTTAACCAGCTTTAGAGGACTTAGCTTAATTTTAATGCAGTGTAATTGGGTATAGCAAGCTCTCACAAATGAGGATTTCTGGGTGTTGGTTTTCAGTAACATTAGAAGCTATTGGTGTATCACGAGAGCTTAAATATTAAGTGAATATCTAATGGCTGCTCCTTTCTCTGAATTTTCACTTGCTGTTTCTTTTTCATGCTGGAGTAGAGATGTGCATTTGAGATGAGAGCCTCTTTCGTACCCACATTTACGAATTCTTCCCAAACTGTGTGAGACAGTCTTGAGTAACTGAATACACTCCTCTGTTTCTGTGCACTAGGTTATTGGAGTAAGCGGCGCCTAACTGCTTCAGTCTAGCAGATTTGAGGTCTGAATGGAAGTAGAGACCTCCGACCAACAAGCAGTGATGGGCAATTGGACAATTTGAGCGTATACCACCCGGCACTAAGATGCTGGCTGGATAGCTTATGGTATCGGCCCCACTTTTGTGTCAGCATCCATTGTCTGTGCTTCACTTATCTGTCAAACATTTGACTATCTCAGCGTGAAATAAAATGAAAGCAATGAGACATTACAAATATCTGGTGAAGGGCATTCTCACTCAAAAGTCCTTTTTAAAACGTCTCATCATCCCTTTTACACAGTCTGAGAGTCATTATTCACTGAAACAAACCATTTAGTCCAGTTTGTCCACTCCGACCAGATATCCTAATCTAATATATTCCTAATTGCCAGCTAGTAGGCCACATCCCTCAAGCCCTTCTCATTCTATTGTCCATCTAGTTGTCTTTTAAATGTTGTGTTTGTGTCATCCTCTGCCACTTCCTCCGACAGCTTGCTCCATAAATGCATCACTGTCTGCGTGAAAAAGCAGGTCCCTGTAAAACATTTTCCATTTCAAATTAAACGTTTGCCCTGGAATAAGAATCTTGGCTATTCACGCTTTCCATGCTCCTCATGATTTTATAAACGTTTAGAATATTATTCCTCAGCTTCCGATGCTCTAGATTAAAAGGAACTCAATTTGCCCAACCTCACCCGATCGTTCAAAACTTGCAGTCGCGGCCATTGCCTTGGAAATCTTTTCTGCACCTCTCAATTTTAACAACAGCATTTCCGTAGCAGGACGAATCAAACTGAACAAAGTATCATAATTGAGGCCTCACCATTATCTTGTCCAACCCCTGGACTCAGTGTACTGTCCAATGAAAGCAAGCATGTGAATGTATTCGTCACTATCCTATCTATAATTTTTCCCACTTCCAGTGAACAATAAGCCTAAACTCCAAACGCCACCTCTTTTTTCAACAACATTACCCGGGGCCCTATCATTAATTGCATAAGTTCTGCCCCAGAACAACAAATGGCCCCACTTCTTTTTATGTGCCTACGCAATTTTAAAACAAACCGTTTAGTGTTTTCACAATATCTATACTAAATGAATACGTCTTACTCTTAAATTACATCTCCACATTTATTCCCCCATACTCATCAAGTATTCACCAGCTGCACACTCCTCAAAATCTTGTATGCTAAACCAGGGCATCAATCATTCTCATGTCTAAACTGTTAATCCTTCAAAACCTATTGCCTTCATCACAAGGACGAGGAAAGACAAACATACTTCAAACGTTTTGAAAACAATTGTGTTTTATTTTCCGTTCAGGGAATTATAACTACATACAGTACACTACTTGTGAACTCAGCAATGGTCTGCAAGGTTGCATTAAAAAGGGGTAAGATCATACCTTCTTCAAAGAACGCAATTTCACCCCAGACGTGATCGACGATGCCCTCCACCGCATCTCCTCCACTTCCCGCTCCTCCTCTCTTGAGCCCCGCTCCTCCAATCGCCAACAGGACAGAACCCCACTGGTCCTCACCGACCAACCCACCAACCTCTATTTACATCGTACTTCAGCTTCTTACCAGGAACTCCGAAGATTGCGAGGAAATGGTAGTAAGTGAAAGCTATCTGTTCAATTGTTGATAATTCCATTTTCAGAGAGTGGGGGGTGGGGGACCGATATCAATTGTTATTGACAGATCTGAATCATTAGACATTCATCTGTTATATAAAGCAACTAAATCTCCCCTGTGATTTTGTATGGCTGCAGAGAGAGTGAAATTAGTTTGCAGTCTTTGAACAAACAGGTCCAGTTAATTTTAATAGATATTCCACAATACAATCTTCACCTACACTGGAAGATTGAAGGAGAACAATTGGGCCAGGTCCATCTCAGGGCTCCTTGCTCACTCTCTTAGTGCTCTCTACACGGATGCTCACACCATCCCTGCCTTGCCTTGACTTTCTCACTTTGCCTCCTCAACTCTCCAGTCACAGAGTGATGGAGCTGTCCAGCACGGAAACAGACCCTTTGCTTCAACCCGTTCATGCTGACAGACATCCCAACCTAATCGAGAGCCATTTGCCAGCACTTGGCCCATATCCTTGTAAACCTTTCCTATTCATGTACCCATCCACATGCCTTTTAAATGCTGTAATTGTACTAGCCTTCACCACTTCTTCATGGCAGCTCATTCCATACATGTACCACTCTCTGCGTGAAAGATTTGACCCTTAGGTCCTTTTTATATCTTACCCCTCTCACCCTAAACCTATGCCCTCTAGTTGTGGACTCCCCTACCCCAGGCAAAAGACTTTGTCTATTTATCCTATCCATGCCCATCATAATTTCACAAACCTCTATAAGGTCACCCCACAGCCTCCGATGCTCCAGGGAAAGCAATCCCAGCCTGTTCAATCTCTCCCGATAGCTTAAATCCTCCAACCCTGGCAACATTCTTGTAAATCTTTTCTGAACCTTTACAAGTTTCACAACATCCTTTCTGATAGGAAAGAGTCCAGAATTGCATGCAATATTCCAAAAGTGGCCTAACCAATGTCCTGGACAGCTGCAATATGATCTCCCAACTCCAAAACTCAATACTCTGATCAATAAAGGAAAGCATACCAAATGCCTTCTTCACTATCCTATCTACCTGTGATTCCTCTTTCAAGGAACTATGAACCTGCACTCCAAGATCTCTTTGTTTTGAACTTTAACCTTTTGATCAGGTTTATCCTTTGCCATCATTATTTTAAAACTATTAGAATTATAATCACTGGTTCCAAAGTGCTCCCCCCACTGACACCTCTGTCACTTGCCATGCCTCATTTCTCCAGAGAAGGTCAAATGTTGCTCTTTCTGTCGTCGGTACATCCACATACTGAATCAGAAAATGATCTTGTGCACACCTAACAAATTCCTCTCCCTTCAAGCCCTTAACACTACAGCAGTCCCAGTCTCTATTTGGAAAGTGAAACACCTGTTCGATTATCAACGTATTAATCTTACAGACAACTGAGATCTTCTCACAAATTTGCTTCTTAATTTCCCACTGACTGTTGTGGAGGGTTTGTTGTGCAATCCCCTCCACAATCGGTGATCGTCTCTTTCTTATTTCTCATTTTCACCCAAATAAATTCCCTGGGGCTACTCTCTGGAATATCTTCCTTCAGTACAGCTGTAACGTTATCCCTCATCATAAATGCCACACTCCCTCCACTCTTGCCCCCCTTTCTATCCTTCCGATAGCAGCTATACCCTGGAGCATGAAGCTGCCAGTCCTGTCCTTCCCTGAGCCATGACTCTGGAATTGCTATGACATCCCAGTCCCATGTTTGCAACCTTACCCTGCATTACCTATCAGGCCTCCTGCACTGAAATAAAAGCAGTTTAATTTCTCAGTCCTACCTCATTCTCTGCTTTGTTCCTGCCTGCCCCGACTGTTTGATTTTCTCCTTTTCCAAACTGTGCCAGTCTCAGGCTGATCGCTTTTTGCACTATCTTCCTGGGTCCCACCTCTCCCCCACCCAAATACCACTTTAAGTCCTCCTGAGCACCTCCAGCAAATCTCCCCACCAGTATATAGGAGCCCATTTCAATTCATGAGTAACCCGTCCTTCTTATACTAGTCATTTCTATCCCAAAAGAGATTCCAAAGATCCAAAAACGTGAACCCTTCTCCCTGCACCAGCTCCTCAACCACACATCCGTCTGCTCTATTCTCCTATTCCTATTCACACCAGCAC
>NW_025212582.1:1762-3290 GCF_004010195.1 Chiloscyllium plagiosum | reverse complement strand
CTGCCATTCGATAGCTCTCCCATGATAAGGGGAGGCTCCTGACTCTGACTGCCCCGAGCAGGCCCTGGACTGGGACTGGAGGCTGCCCCTGACTTACTGCACAGGGAACCCCTGAGAGAAAGCTCTCCACCTTGACTTGACTGGGGCCTGCTGACAACTCTGACAAGCTTCCTGGCTTTGTGTCTGTGCTCAATGGCAAGGTCAGACAGCAGTGTATGAGCCTGGCTGAGAGAGAAAATGAGCAGAAAATGTGAGCCAAAGCAATGGGAGGAGGGATACTTCAGCATCCAGGTCAGCTCTGACTGAGTAAGTGCTCTGAGAGTAAGTGGAGAGCCTGGAGATGCAGCCTGGTCCAGTCGATGAGCTGGGTGTGTGGCCCTGAATGGACAGGGTCCTTGCTGCAGCGTTACAATGAGAGTTGTCAGTGCACACCAAGGGGCAGCATTGAAGTGCAGAAGGGTCCTGTAAGTGGACTCGATATATGACATGGGGGGTTTTGAGGCTGGCACATGTTGGAAGCCAATGTCTGTGGAGGTGGGGAACATGTGACTGATGCCCATGGACTGTGCCCTGAGATGTTGGTGTCTGGTCTCCAACATGAAGGTCTTTAGAGTTAGCGGTGAGCTGCATCCACGACTGGATGAGATTGTGATGTTTGTGTGGTTTGAAGGAGATTCGATAGTCTGCAGAATGGAAGATCTCAAAGTAAATGCTGTTTACAGCACTTTAGAAGTCAGGGTGTCTCCATAAAGCCTCTGAAGACAGGACTGCACCTTGACCAACCTCATGATGTCAGAAATGTACACCACTTCATTCAGGGTCCTATTATGGAGAATTGAAGAAGTCATATCCACATGACCATGATTCGGAATATGAACATTTTGTTTGAATGCCTGGTCTTGGGGATATAAAACACCTTGTGAATCTAATTGGCTAAACCAAATCCTCAAAATTTTGGAAAAAGCCCAAATCCCAATATTTCCAAAGTACTCAAACTCTCCATCGTGGCAATATGGCACAACTTTCTTGAAACTGTCAAACTTTTAGCTGAAATGTCACAAAGCTTGTTCTAATTCCCACGAAGAGCAAAGCTGGGAATATCTGGGAAATGGGGCAGTTGCAACACAGACTGATCAATGGGAAATTGCTGAGCTGGGGGTTCACTCCAAAGGGAGTGAAAAAGCTTTCACCAAGACCCAACTCAGTGGATCATAAATAATCAGAAGCACCAGCATCCACCACTTCCTCTGGCAGCTCATTCCACACATGCACCACCCTCGGTCCCATTCATATCTTTCCCCTTTCAACTTAAACCTATGCCTTCTAGTTTTGGACTCCCACAATGCCAGGGAAAAGACTCTGTCGAATGACCCTATTCTTCCCCGTTTTGATTTGAAAAACTTCAAAAGGTCACCCCACAGCCCCATTCAAGATTGTTACTGTCCAGTTGTTTTTCAAATCAACTTGTCAAAGATATTATTAAACCCCTCTGGAGCAAGTGGGACTTGAGCCCAGTCCTCCTGGTTCA
>NW_025212582.1:0-1179 GCF_004010195.1 Chiloscyllium plagiosum | reverse complement strand
CCACTCTCCCCACCACCGACTCAGTAACAGTAATGTACACCAGCTCGAAGATGAAGTGCAGAATTTCTCCAAGGTTCCTCAGACAGCACCTTCCAAACCCAGGACCGCTGCCATCTAAAAGGACGAGGGCAGCAGATACATGGGAACACCACCACCTACAAGGTCCCCTCCAAAACACTTACCATCTTGACTTGGAAATATATCACCGTTCCTTCAGTGTCGCTGGGTCAAATTCCTACAACTCCCTCCCTAATGGCCGAAATGTAGCAAATGGACTGCAGCAGTTTAAGAAAGTGGCTCATCATCACCTTCTCAAAGACAACTAGGGATGGACAGTAAATGCTGGTCCAGCCAGTGATGCCCACATCCCCTGAATGAACTGTAAAAAGGAGGCTAATAGATAAGAGAAGTGCCTGTGGAAGCATTGACAGAGGATTGACTAATTAATAGATAACGGAGAGTTGGGAGAAGGGAGACAATTTTCAGAGGGCAACCTATAACTAGTGGAGTGCCACGTGGATCAGTGCTGGGATCAATGACTTGGATGAAGAAGGTGGATGTGCTGTAGCCAAGTTTGAGGACAACACAAAATCAGTGGGAAGGCAAGTTCATGAGAATCACACAAAGAGTCTGCAGAGGGATATAGATGGGTTAAGCAAGTAAGCAAAAAATATGGTAGATGGACAATAACCTGGCCCAAGTGTTCTCCTTCAATCTTCTGGTGAAGGTGAGGATTGTATTGTGTAATATCCATTAAAATTAACTGTGATTGTTTGTTTAAAGACTGCAAAATAATTTCAATCTCTCTGCAGTCGCACAAAATCACAGGGGAGATTTAGTTGCTTTATATAACAGATGAATGTCTGATGATTCAGATCTGTCAACAACAATTGATATCGCACTCTCTCTGAAAATGGAATTACCAACAATTGAACAGATAGCTTTCACTTACTACCATTTCCTCACAATCTTTGGAGTTCCTGGTAAGAAGCTGAAGCAGGTTGTGTTATCTTTTCAATCCCACTTTCACTCTGTTCTTTCCCCTGATATATCTCTCAGTGTATAAACCCTCCCTCTTTCTCTCATCATGCTGGATCCAGTTTCAGGTGTTCCTACAGGAAACAGCTCATGCTGTAATTTGTGAATTTTAGTTTAGTTCCATTAGGACATGAGGAATCT
>NW_025212581.1:15612-27391 GCF_004010195.1 Chiloscyllium plagiosum | reverse complement strand
CACAGGCTTATAGTCAGACAGGTTTGTTTGAAATCAGAAGGTGTTTGGAGCACTGCTCCTCTCTCTTGAGGAGAATATATCTGATTAAAGACTTAACAACCACCTCGGTTTGTTCATTGCATTTGCATCAGTTGTATGATTCTTTGATCTTTTATAAATTCTGTGCCCGATATCTCCTGCTCACTAACACCTGAAGAAGGAGCGAACGCTGAATGGTTGTGCTTTCAAATAAACCTGTTGAACCATAACCTGGTGTGATGTGATGCTTGAAGGGGGGCAGACTTGTGTTCAGTGCAACAGAACTTTCCATCAGGTACTGAGACATCACTGAGCAGAATGCCCGTCAGATCCTTCCTGTACACCCAGTCACTCTGTACCACCACCTGAAGCTGCTGCAGGGAAGGTAGAGACTGTCACACACTTCCTGCTGGGATGTACCTTTGGAAAGGAAGTCTGGAGAGAGTTGTAGTGGTTTGTGTGGAGGTTTGTCCTGAGCAGCCCCGTGACATGGGACTTGGTGCTTTATGGTCTGTTCCCCAGGACGCACACCGAGGCGAACGCTGACTGTGCCTGGGTCCTCCTTGTGAAGTTAAATTAGGCCTGAAAGAATCATCGCAGTGAACCCTGTGGGGACTGGGGCATTGAAGTGCCTGCCAAAATTTTCCCTGTTTCATTGTGACTAAAGAATCAAAAACAAAGAAAATTACATGACAGGAACAGGCCCTTCAGCCCTCCAAGCCTGTGCCGATCCAGAACCTCTATCTAAACCTGGGGCAGCACGGTGGCTCAGTAGTTAGCACTGCTGCCTCACAGCACCAGGGTCCCAGGTTCGATTCCAGCCTCAGGCGACTGTCTGTGTGGAGTTTGCACGTTCTCCCTGTGTCTGTGTAGGTTTCCTTCAGGTGCTCCGGTTTCTCACACAGTCCAAAAATGTGCAGGTCAGGTGCATTAGTCACAGGGAAATGGGTCTGGGTGGGTTACTCTTCGGAGGTCAGTGTGAACTAATTGGGCCGAAGGGCCTGTTTCCACACTGTAGGGAATCTAACCTAATCTAATCTAAACCTGTCACCTATTTTCTAAGGATCTGTATCCCTCTGCTCCCTGCCCATTCATGTATCTGCCCAGATGCATCTTAAACAATGCAATTGTGCCCGTCTCTACCACCTCCACTGGCAGCACATTCCAGGCCCCCAGCACCCTCTGCGTACAGAACTTTCCACACATATCTCCGCTAAACTTGTCCCCTCTCATTTTGAACTTGTGACCCCTAGTAATTGAGCTCCCTCACTCTGGGATAAAGTTCCTTGCTGTCCACCTTGTCTATACCTCTCATGATTTTGTAGACCTCAGTCAGGTTCCCCTTCAACCTCAGTCTTTCTAATGAAAATAATCCTAATCTACTCAACCGCTCTTCATAGCTAGTGCCCCCCATACCAGGTACCATCCTGGTGAACCTCCTCTGCACTGTACAAAGCATCCACATCCTTTTGAGTAATGTGGTGACCAGAACTGTACGCAGTATTCCAAATGTGGCCGAACCAAAGTCCTGTACAACTGTAACGTGGCCTGCCAACTCTTGTACTCAATACCCCGTCCGATGAAGGAAAGCATGCCGTATGCCTTCTCGACTACTTTCCTGACCTGCATTGCCACCTTCAGGGAACAATGGACCTGAACACACAGATCTCTCTGCACATCAATTTTCCCCTGGATTTTTCCATTTACTGTATAGTTTGCTCTAGAATTGCATTTTCCAAAATGAATCATCTCGCATTTGCCCGGATTGAACTCCATCTGTTATTGCTCTGCCCATCTCTCCAGTCTGTCTATATTCTGTTGTATTCTCTAACAGTCCCCTTCACTATCTGCTACTACACCAATCTTAGTGTCACCTGCAAGCTTGCCAATCAGGCCACCTATACCTCCCTCCAGATCATTTATGTATATCACAAACAACAGTGGTCCCAGCACGGATCCCTGTGGAACACCACTGGTCACAATTCTCCATTCCCTATCACTGACTTCAGGCTTACCAGTCTATAATTACCTGGAGTATCCCTGTTACCCTTCTTAAACAAGGAGACAGCATTAGCTATTGTCCAGTCATCTGGGACCTCACCCATGTTCAAGGATGCTGCAAAGATATCTGTTAAAGCCCCAGCTATTTCCTCTCTCACGTCCCTCAGTAACCTGGGATAGATCACATCCGGACCTGGGGACTTGTTCACCTTTTTTGTAATATATTTATTAGTAAATTTTTTTAACTTTATGAATATATAAATTTATTGAAAAATACAATCAATAACAAATATCAGTATAATAAAAAGAAAAAAACACAAGTTACAATACAACTACTATCTACTAACTACTAACCTATCCTATAATACAAAACAAACCTTAACATTGTGCAAAGCAACACCAATATATTAGTAAATAACTAATAGATCAAAAAAAAAGAAAAGCAAAAAAAAACACAGAATACAGAACAGCTATGTTCGGCACAGAGCTCCCAAACAGAGGAACGGGAGCATTGTACATATACCCAAATTAACTCAGGAGACCCCCTCCAGGGCCCAGGGCTTGACAAACCTAACCATCCTGGTTAAACAAATGCCCTTGTTAAGATAACTGACAAACCTATATCCAAATAATTCAAGTAGGGCTGCCATGTCTTATATAAATTGTCTGTTGTGTGGTGTACCATGTTTGTGAAAAAGTCCAAGGGAATGTGCTCCATAATTAGTTTCTGCCATCCCAGCAAGCCGGGTGGGTCTCCGACACCCAGTTCAGTGGAATATTCTTCTGTGCACAGTATGCAAGAATATTAAATAGTTTCTTCCCATGCCCGTCTAAAGATGGTAAATTAGACCTAAGAGGAGAGATATTGGATCTTCTTTGACTTCAGTCCTCAATACCCTCCCGATCTCTCCCGCCACAGCGCTCCAATAAACATGGAGCCTGTGGCATGTCCAGAAGCAATGGGTAAGAGTACCTACACTTATTATACATTTGGGGCACACTGAAGATGCCCCTTTTTTAAACTTCGCCAGACGGTCTGGTGCCAGATGAGCCCTGTGCAGAACTTATAACTGCGTAGCGCGTGTCCTATTACAGATTGAGACCTTTCGAGTATTCTCCCATATGTTCTCTCCCATATTTCCAAAGAGATCTCCATCCCTAGCTCTTGCTCCCTGACTTCTCATAACCGGTTAATATCCTGCCAGGCCCTGCCACCCAGCAGACGATAGAGGGCACTAACTGAAAGGGTGCTTGTGGAACGTAGCAACAGCCTCTCTGTATCGGGCTTATAGGGCTTAGTGAGAAGTCTTCTTCTGGATGAAATCCCCAACCTGAAAAAAACGGAAAAGGTCTCTGCTGGGCAACCCGTATTTGCAGCTCAGTTGCTCAAAAGACATCATAACCTCCTAAAAAGTAAACTTCTCTTGCTGCCCATAGTTTGAACCCTGAGTCCATCATCCCTGGTTGGAACCCTAGCATGCCAACTATAGGTGTAAGTGGTGAAGTCTTGGATAAACAACCCTCACTCTGATGCATCGCCCTCCATGTCTTGACTGTACTAATGACAATGGGGTTCTGGCAGTGGTCCATAACTGTCCTCATCTTATCCATGAACAACAGGTTAATAAGAGGGCACTTTGCCTGGGAGGACTCGATATCCAGCCGTATTGAGTTTGGATCGTTACCAAGGATGGGAGGGAACTCAACTGATACCTCCTGATGTCTGGGAAATCAACTCCTCCCCCTCCTTGAGGCAACTGCAATTTAGTAAGTTTGATGAGGGGCCGCCCACGATGCCAGACAAAGGAACCAAACCACGCTATAACCTTCTGCAGCGTTGACCTGGGAAACATTATAGGGAGCATACACATGGGATAAAGCAAACGAGGAAGAACATTCACCTTAATGAGAGATATTCGGCCCTGCCATGAAATTAGAAGAGCCTCTCATCTCTGGAGATCTCGCCTAATATTGTCGAGCAAGTGAGCAAAGTTAGTCTGAAATAACAGATCAAACGTGGGGGTAATAAAAATGCCTAGGTATTGGAACCCTGCCCGTGACCACTTAAAAGGGAACTTAGGGCCATCTTCAACTTCTGGCACATCCTTAAGGTTCCCCAAAGGCATAGCCTCCGATTTTGCAAAGTTAATCTTATTTTCTGAAATAGCCCCAAATTTGTATCAGATGGGGTATGGAGGTCATCGGGTTTGATAAAAGCAGATGGACATCATCCGCGTACAGTGTAATCTTGTGTACCCACTTCTGGCACGGTTATATGGGCGTTCTGACGAATGGCCACTGCCAGCGGCTCTATCACCAACGTAAACAACGACGGTGAGAGGGGGCAGCCTTGCCGACTACCCCGACCAATCATAAAATTCCCAGACTTCACACTGTTGGTGATGACCGCGGCCAGGGGGTGGTGATATAAAACCTCCACCCACCGAGCAAAGACTCCACCCAACCCAAACTATCCTAAGACATAAAAAAGATACGGTCATTCCACCCGGTCAAATGCTTTCTCTGCATCTAAGGAAATCACCACCCCCTGAGTCAATTGTTGCTGACAAACGTGGACCACATTCAGCAACCTTCTAATATTATTACAGGACCTACGGCCCCTTATAAAGCCTGTCTGGTCCTCTTTAATAATATGGGGTAACACCCTTTCCAATCTCAGCGCCAGAACCTTGGACAGAATCTTGAAATCTGAATTTCCTAGAGAGATGGGCCTGTATGAGGGACAATCCTCAGGAACCTTCCCCTTCTTAAAAATTAAGGAAATATGAGCTTCTCTCACAGATGGTGGTAGGCGTTCATGCATATAGGAGCGATTGTACATCTCCAACATCGACCCTGACAGAATCCCTATAAACTCCTTATAAAACTCACCCGGGAGACCATCAGGGCCAGGCGCTTTCCCACTCTGAAGTTGCCTCCTGTATTTCCTGAACTGTCAGCGGGGCATTAAGGAGAGAGGCCTGTTCCAAGGTTACCCCTGGAAGGTCCAGGTTCTTAAAAAAGGTCTCCATTTTAGCCCTCCTGTCTTCACAACCTTCAGACCGACACAATTCAGAGTAAAATCTCCAAAAAGCCTCATTAATCTTTTTAGCATCGTATGTAAGGACGCCGGCGCTGTCTCTGATTGCAGTAATGGATTGGGGAGCACGCTTTTTCCTAGTCAGGTACGCTAAATACTTCCCTGGCCTATCCCCATATTCGAACAGTCTCTGTCCAGCAAAAGCAAGTTCTTTCTTTGCGTTTTGTGTCAGTATTGAATTCAAGGCAGCCCGGAGGGCCGTGATCCGCTGTGGCTTAGACACCGAAGGCCGCGCAAAATGTGCCACCTCGGCGGCTTTCACCACATCTCAAATAGACACAGTTGCTCCTCCTTCTGTCGTTTCCGGCTAGCCGAATAGGAATTAGCTAATCCCCTAGCAAAGGCCTTCGCAGTCTCTCACAGCATAGACAGACTACTAGCCGTGCCTGAGTTGATAGTCAAGAAATCCTGAATCCTTCAAAAGGTATTCCACAAATTTGGAATCCTTAAGGAGAAAAGGGTCCAAATGTCAGTGCCTCAAACCTAGTCCTTCACTCTTGGCCTTAACCTCCAACTATACCGCTGCGTGGTCAGAGATAGCTACATTCCCAATTTTACAACCCATAATCGAATCCAGAAAGGCCAAGGGAGCCAGAAAGAGGTTAATCCTCGTGTGACATTTATGTGGGTTTGAAAAAAAGGTGAAGTCCCTGCCGGTAGGGTGAAGACATCTCCAAATATCCACCAGCCCCCAACTCCTCACATAAGTCAACCACCTGTTTGACCTGCGAAGAAATAGTTAGGGGCCCACAAGGCATCCTGTCCACTGTCGGATCCAAAAGACAATTAAAATCCCCCCCTATAATAATGTGCCGTGTTCCAAAAGCACTTAACTTAGAGAAAGCACGAATCAAAAATTTGAGGGGATGCGTTGGAGGACAGTGGATGTTAAAATGCCATATTCCTCCCCATGTATCAGGGCTTTAAGTATCACAAACCGTCCCTGCTCATCTTTCACCTGCTCTAATAAAGTGAACGGAAGATCTTTCTGGATAAGTACCGCCACTCCCCTGCTTTTATTAGTAAAGGATGAAAAGAATACCCAGTCATAACCCCCTGTTGTAATTTCAGGTGTTCCCCATCATCAAGATGGGTTTCCTGCAATAAAGTAATATCAACCCTTTCCCTCTTAAGGCTAGAAAGCACTTTTTTCCTTTTAACAGGTGAATGACTTCCTTTGATGTTCCAGGTGCACCATTTAATATGACACTTAGCCATATCCCCTTTCAGACATCCTTGAACCCCTGGGAGGGGGATCTCCGCTTACAAAGCGCTGAGCACAAGTAAATAAAGACTCACAGAGTCGAAGAATTATATACACAAAAACTACTCTATCGTAACCATAAACAACTATTACTACCAAAAAAACTACAAAGAAAACCAACTATAAAGCCTTGAATGGAAGACCCTTCCCCCTGCCCATAGGGGGCACTCACCCTCCCCATCCCCTCCTTCACAGGTCCTTCAAACCCGGTCTGTGCCCCAGCCTTAGGCCATAAAAAAAACAAGGCGATGATCCTTAAATCAACAGAAAAAAAACCAAGTCAGGATGAGCACTCCACCCATCCCTGGCTTCACGTCACCCCGACTTGTGACTAAAAGAGAAACAGAACAAACAAAAATGAGGGAGAGACAATAAAGGACATCCACAAAATTTCCCATCACAAAATCCAGTTATTAAAAAAAAGGAACAACTTATTCCAAAGTCTTTTCCCCTCTTTCCAAAAAAGAAATTATTAGGGAGAAAGAAAGGAACAATAAAAGGAAGGGAAAACATGGGGAAAGAAGGCAAAGAGAACAAACATTAACCATATTCTCCAGGCCAGTCCATCTGTTTTAAAGTGTCTACAAAGTTTTTAGCTTTATCCGCTGAGTCTCATGTATAAACTGAGTCCTCGTGGCTGAAACGGAGCACTGCGGGGTATCTCATGGAGTACTGGATGCCCAGGCTCCTCAGCCTCTTTTTAACATCATCGAAGGACTTGCTCTTTCGAATTAAAGCTGCAGAGAAATCCTGGAAAAACATGATTTTTGACCCCTTCTACAGCAGTGCCTGTGGATCATTTCCCAGTAATCTGGAAGCTTCTATGACATTTTGCTTATCCTTATATGAATGGCAGCGCACTAGGACCGAGCGGGGATGCTGCACCGGCCCTGACCTGTGCACTGTAACCCGATACGCCCTTTCCATCTGTAGCCTGCTGGACTCCATGTGAAGGCCCAAAAGCTTCGGCAGCCAGCTTTCAAAGAAGCTGACTGGCTGCTCACCTTCCTCACCTTCAGGGAGCCCGACAATTCGGAGATTTATCCTCCGACCTCGATTTTCGAGGTCGTCGATATGGTTTCGCAAGGCCCGCACCCCTCGCTCCAGCACCTGGATCCGACTGGATGAGGACTCCATCGCAGCTTCCGAGGCCTTAGTTCGACCCTCCGCCTCCTCCAGCCTCTCCCAGAGGCCCTGGATCTCCTCATGCTTCTGCAGCATGGATGTGATAGGTTGGACCTGGGCACGAATCTCCCCATGGATCTCCTCAATCGCAGCCCCAACTTTCAAGGTAACTGTCTCCATCGCTGCAGCTAATTCCTGTGAGTCTGTCAGGTCCCTGGGGGGGGGGGGGGGGTTCAGGAGAGGCTGCTGCTGCTGCAGTCTCTGGTGGGGTAGGTGCTGCAGGGGAGTGCTGCTGTTTGCTCGCTCCTTTTCCCTTTGGCATCCTTCCCACTCCCAAATATTAACAAATGTGTGATCTGTAAGGTTTTAAACTAACAATTCCACCACATAAGTTGGCCAGGAATGGCAAAAAAACCACCAGTATGCCTTGGCTGTTAGGCAGAGCTGTCCACAGCAGCTCTACAGAATCGCTGACATCTTGTCTAGTCAATCAGTTTTTTTTAACAGTGGAGTATGTCCATCCCCAGGCCTTAGTCCTTTTCCCATTTCAGCTTACAGTCAGAAACAGAGAAAAGAAAACACTCTTTGCACAGAGAATACCTCCAACTATTTGGTCTGGATTTTCAATACTCAATACAAACTCCCTGGGATTCCCATCTGCCCCAGAGGCAGCCATTACACCCAGACACTAGATTCAGTCCTCCTAGTGTAGGTTACTGGGATTACCCTGATCATCAGATTTTCCACTGCTCACTGGAATCTCCTTGAACACTGGGATTATCCATCATTGCTGGATTATTGGAATCCTCGCTGGTGCCTGGGATCTCATTGATAACTGGAATTCTTCAATCACTGGGTGCTCTCTCGATCACTCAGATCAATCGTACACACTCGAATCTTTGTGTATGGTTGGTGCTCAGAGCAGATTGAGACTACTTGTTCCTGGTTTTGGAAGATTTCTAGCTTTGAGTCAGTGCTGTGGAGTTTCCCGATGACAAGATCTGGTGCTTGAGCAGTTAACGTGTGTGTTCTGAGGTTTGCTGCTGACTTTTCACCAGTGACTTCCTGCCTAATCTCAGTACTGAGGTTACTGCGACAGAGATCAGATTGATGCAGTTACTGAGTGTGCTCCACATGGAGTTAGCTGGTTATACCATCCTGGTGATGATGGTGGCGAGTGGCATTGCCGAGGGGAAAAGCGGTCTGCACGGTAAGATCCCACGTGGACCTGGTCTGTTTTCTGGAGTATGTCTGTCAGGCGATATGGGTGAGGGGATAGGCACACCCAGTCACAGCAAAGACGCAGTTCCCAACCGCTCAATGTACCAACTCTACACAGGGCAATATTTACCGTAAATATCAATTATTACCAGACAATTTCAGCAGGATACACTGATCTGGAAATAATTCAACTTGAGTCCATTCTGTTGTCCAGCTTGATCACAACAGAACCAGGTCTCTGGTCCTTTAGCTCACTTTGTTCAATATCCTGTCATTCCATGACTGCATCGACATTGATCAAACTGCCTCAAACCTTTTCAATTGACCCCCAGCCTTGATGGCTTTTACAGAAACATAGAAGCTAGCATCAGGAGGTGGTCAGTCAGCCCCTCAAACCTGCTCCGGCGTTATTCACTATCACAGCTCATCATCCAATTCCATCCCCTGTTCCTGCTCTCACCTCATAACCTTCCATCCCTTTAGCCTGAAGAACTGTATCTGCATCTTTCTTAAAAGGCCGAAATGTTTTGGCCTCAATAGTTTCATGTGGTGGAGAATTCCACAGGCTCACCACTCACTGGGTGAAGAAATTGCTCCTCAAACCAGCCCCTAAATGGTTTACCCTGTGTCCTTAGACTGTGAACTTAACCTGGGCTCCCTCAGCATCGGGAACATCCCTGCTGGGTCTGTTCTGTGCAGCCCAGTTAGAATTTTATCAGTTTCTGTAAGAACCCCTTCCCGCGTTCTTCTTACGGCGAGTGGGGTGGGGTGGGGTGGGGGGAGGGGATTTGGGCTCCACTTTGTGACAAAGTCTTTCCTGCCATTCCCTGTGAACAGAGTCGAGAGTGAGGTGCTGGAAAAGCACAGCTGATCAGGCAGCATCGAGGAGCAGGAAAATCGACGTTTTAGGCATACGCTGTTCATGAAGGGCTTATATCTGAAACGTCGATTCTCCTGCTCCTCGGATGGTGGGCAGCACGGTAGCACAGTGGTTAGCACTGCTGCCTCACAGCGCCAGGGACCCGGGTTCAATTCCTGCCTCAGGCGACTGACTGTGTGGAGTTTGCACATTCTCCCCGTGTCTGCGTGGGTTTCCTCCGGGTGCTCCGGTTTCCTCCCACAGTCACAAAAATGTGCAGGTCAGGTGAATTGGCCATGCTAAATTGCCCGTAGTGTTAGGTAAGGGGTAAATGTAGGGGTATGGGTGGGTTGCGCTTCGGCGGGTCGGTGTGGACTTGTTGGGCCGAAGGGCCTGTTTCCACACTGTAAGTAATCTAATCACTCTCAACTCTGACCTCCAGCATCTGCAGTCCCCACTTTCTCCTCCTCCATCACCCGTGGACAGCGTGGCCTCAATGGGAAGGGTCTCCCCTCGCTGCCTGGTCTGGTCTGTGCACCCCCCCCACACACACACACACCCTGCCCCACCCTGAGCAAGCATTGTCTTCTTATTTGCTGTTTGTGATCTCTCTACCATCTTCTAAACTTTGATGATTTTATACTTTAATCTTCCACATGATACTTGCAACATTTAAGAGGCATTTGGATGAGTATATGAATAGGAAGGGTTTGGAGGGATATGGGCCGGGTGCTGGCAGGTGGGACTAGATTGGGTTGGGATATCTGGTCAGCATGGACAGGTTGGACCGAAGGGTCTGTTTCCATGCTGTACATTGCTGTGACCGTATGTGAGGCAGTATATGCCTATTCAATGCAGCCCATTGTCACCACTATAGCCTTTGTATCACCCTGGGTACCTCTTCATTGGAGAGGGTGTATCATCAAGGCCAAGCCCAGCCAGTGCCTCCCTCCTGGGATTTTTACTCCACTCCACTCCAGCCTCTCCCTATCTTTTCTCTTCTCGATTGACCACCAGAACTGTCATCCCTCCCTCACAGGCCTGTCTCGCTTCCCCAGAAGTGGACTATGACTATTCAGGTGTACCATTCCCTGTGGGAGTGAACTCCTCATGGGACAGGTGTAGGCAGTTGTACCTCTCTCATAGTACAGACTTGATGGACCAAAGGGCTTCTTCTGTACTGTACGGTTCTATGATTCTCACCAACCTCTTGGCAACAAACCTCTTTCTGAGTTCCCGATTGGGTATCTTGGGGTCTGTTGCAGGTTATCACCGTGAAAGTTACTCTCTGCATCATGAGGAAACACTCACAGTATCCATTCTGACAAACACTTACCGAATTTTGAAGCCCTGTATTAGGTCACCACCCCACCCTCCCCAAAACCCACCAGCCCTTTTTCTAACTGGAAGGCGGGAGATCTGGGCTGTTAAACTTGTCCTGAGGTGGGTGGCCACACATGTCTTGCATCCTCCTCACAGACCTTCCCTCCACGTTCTCCAAAATCTCCTTATCCATTTTATAACACGGTCACCCGAACTGTACACAGTGCTCCAAATGTAGGTGGACCGAGGCGGAATAAAAGTCTAGCTGTTTTTCCCTACTGTTGAATGCTCTCTCTCTCAAATGTGCAGTTTGATTTTTCATGGCCTTGCTAATCTGACAGCCAACGTTTCGTTATTGGGGTATTTGTATCTGAGGTCAGAAACCCCTTAGTTCCTCTGCTCCAACACCTCCCGATTCCTGCTGTCAGAACGTGGCCAGCGTTGAATGGTCCATGCTGATCGTTTTGCCCTTTCAGCACATTGATTGATACCCTCCTGTAAGTTGTTCCTGTTGTGTTCAGCATTAACTCGTCTTCTCGCAATAAGATACCACCTGTCAGTTTAGAAATCATGTTTTTGATTCCAAAGTACAAATCATGTTCATTAAGCTGTGACCAGCATTTATCCGAATGGAGCAACATCTCCCAACATCTCCCTCACTGAACAAATTCCCATCACACCCACCCTCTGCTTTCAGTCCTGACGTTGCAATCCCCTCTCCCTCGGGCTCTACATCCCCCTCTCCCCCGGACTCTACATCCATCTCTCCCCGGACTCTACATCCCCCTCTCCCTCGGACTCAACATCCCCCTGTTCCCCAGACTCTACATCCCACTCTCCCCCGGACTCTACATCCCCCTCTCCCACA
>NW_025212581.1:0-10409 GCF_004010195.1 Chiloscyllium plagiosum | reverse complement strand
ACAGGCCTCCAGTCTGAAAACCAACCCTCTTCCACCACCCTCTGTCTTCTACCTTTGAGCCAGTTCTGTTTCCAAATGGCTAGTTCTCCCTGTATTCCATGAGATCTAACCTTGCTAATCAGTCTCCCATGGGGAACCTTGTCGAACGCCTTACTGAAGTCCATATAGATCACATCTACTGCTCTGCCCTCATCAATCTTCTTTGTTACTTCTTCAAAAAACTCAATCAAGTTTGTGAGACATGTTTTCCCACGCACAAAGCCATGTTGACTATCCCTAATCAGTCCTTGTCCTCCTTTGTCCTCTGACTTATAAAAGACTCCCGAACAAAACCCGTTTCTCTCAGACTCCTTTAAATTGTCCATCATCACACTGAACGGGGGGACAAATCACTGCCAGCTCTTTCACTCCATTAACATGGAAGCTATTTTGCAAGCAGAAATGTCAGCCTGATTTGAGCACCAATTATGGAGAATTTGGAAACAAGGCCATAACAAGAGAGATGCTAGCAGGAATAGGCCATTTGGCCCCTCACGCCTGTCCTGACATTCAATCTGACAAAAGCTGATCTGATTATGGCCTCAGCTCCACTTCCCTGACTATCCCCGAGAACAACCAATTCCCTTTGTTAGTCCAGAATCCACCTCAGCCCCCACCCTGTACCCTTCCCCCTCTGGGAAGGAGCTTCCAAAGACTCAGGAGCATCCAAAGAAAATTCTCCACGTTTCTGTTTCAATGGAGGGTCCCTATTGTCATCTTGATGCGGTTACCCCCACACAGGCTTCTCAATACCCACTCCGCCAAGTCCCCCCACCATCACCATTCTTCTACATTCCAACAGATTTAGGGCAGACAATGTCCTAGAGGTATTGTCACTGAGATGTTAACCCAGAGACCCAGATAATGCTCTGGGGACCTCGGTTCAAATCCCACCACACCAGATGATGGAATTTAAATTCAGTTTTAAAAACAATCCAGAATTAATAATCTGATGATGACCATGAGTCCATGTCAATTGTTGGAAAAACCCACCTGGGTCACTAACATCCTTCAGGGAAGGAACCTGCCAGCCTTACCTGGTCTGGCCTACATGTGACTCCAGACCCACAGCGATGAGGTTGCCTCTTAACTGCCCCCTGGGTAATTAGGGATGGGTAATAAAGGCAGGCGGAGCCAGAGATGCCTGCATCCCGTGAATGGATAAAATCAAAATCACCCTCGCCTGTCTCACCCCTCCTCATACAATACGCACTCTGTTTATGGTGATTTTGGAGTCACGTTCCTATTGTAGATCACAAATTAATTGGATTTTTAAGTGCTTCCCAGAACACTGGGAGTTGAGCTCAGACATATAAACCTCCAGATTATTACCACTCAAATGGTCTCAGTGTTACTGTTCCAAACTTCATAGTTTTTCAATAGTTCCACAGGTTCTGTTTAATTAAAATGGTTTAAAGTGTTAAAGTGAATCTTTTAGAAACTCAATCATGCTTCAACATCTCAACTTTAAAGATAATCTAGATAAACATATGCAGCAGTGTGTACCAGCTACAAGATGCAGAAATTCACCAAAGACCCTCAGGCAGCACCTTCCAAACCCACAGCCACTTCCGTCTAGAAGGACAAGGGCAGCACAGAGTCAGAGAGATGTACAGCATGGAAACAGACCCTTCGGTCCAACCCGTCCATGCCGACCAGATATCCCAACCTAATCTAGTCCCACCTGCCAGCACCCGGCCCATATTCCTCCAAACCCTTCCTATTCATATACCCATCCAGATGCCTCTTAAATGTTGCAATTGTACCAGCCTCCACCACATCCTCTGGCAGCTCATTCCAGACACGTACCACCCTCATCGTGAAAAGGTTGCCCCTTAGGTCTCTTTTATATCTTTCCCCCTCAACCTAAACTTATGCCCTCTAGTTCTGGACTCCAACGCTCCAGGCAAAATAGCTCTAGCCTATTCAACCTCTCCCTATAGCTCAACCCTGGCAACATCCTTGTAAATCTTTTCTGAACCCTTTCAAGTTCCACAACATCTTTCCGATAGGAAGGAGACCAGAATTGCACACAGTATTCCAACAGTGGCCTAACCAATGTCCTGTACAGCTGCAACATGACCTCCCAACTCCTGTACTCAATACTCTGACCAATAAAGGAAAGCACACCAAACACCTTCCTCACTATCCTATCTACCTGCGATTCCACTTTCAAGGAGCTATGAACCTGCGCTCCAAGGTCTCTTTGTTCAGCAACACTCCCTAGGTGCTTTCCATTTGTCAGATACATGGGAACACCACCCCCTGCAAGTTCCCCTCCAAGCTTCTCACCAACCTGGGAATATCTCGCTGTTCCTTCAGTGTCGCTGGGTCAGAATCCCGGAATTCCCTCCCCAAGGGCATTGTGGGCTGCATGGTTATGGAGGCAGCTGACTATCGCTTTGGAGACAGTGAGGAATGCAGATGCTGGAAAGTTGGACTCGATAAGATGTGGAGCTGAAGAAAGCTCAGTAGATCAAGCAGTGTCCGAGGAGCAGTCCTGCTGAAGCAAGCTGTCCATGACGTCAACTCTCCTGCTCCTCTGATGCTGCTTGACCCACTATGGTTTCTCCAGCTCCACACTTTATCAGCTCCCCATCACCTTCTCAAGGGCAGCTAGGAACGGACAATCACATGTGACAGTCACATCCTTTGAATGAGAGAGAAAGGAACAGAAATGGGTTGATGAAAAAGAGTTGTGTGAGGAGGATAAACACATTCGCAGGCCTGATGTGTTCAATGGTATGTTTTTGTGCTGTGGCTTTCTTAATCTTAATGGAACATTCTCTCTCACATATTTATTGGGCAACGTTTTAATTTTCAAAATCTTTTTATCTTTGATAGAAAGCGATATCTATCTCCCCACCCACGACTTCACTCCCCCAGTGTGTTTTTCTGAGGTGTCAGATAATATCTGGTTTGCTTTTTTGAAGTACATTTGGTTTCCGCTCTTCCACACACCTTGTTGCAGCTTCCGGACACCCGCTGGCTCTGACACCAGTCACTCTGCCTGACACCAGTCACTCTGCTGCTCTCTGCCTGACACCAGCCACCCTGCCTGACACCAGTCGCCCTGCTGCTCTCTGCCTGACACCAGTGACTCTGCCTGACACCAGTCACTCTGCTGCTCTTTGCCTACCACCAGTCACTCTGCCTGACACCAGTCACTCTGCCTGACACCAGTCACCCTGCTCTCTCCACCTGACACCAGTCACTCTGCTGCTCTTTGCCTGCCACCAGTCAATCTGCCTGACACCAGTCACTCTGCCTGACACCAGTCACTCTGCTGCTCTTTGCCTACCACCAGTCACTCTGCCTGACACCAGTCACTCTGC
Source organism: Chiloscyllium plagiosum (assembly GCF_004010195.1). Lineage (NCBI taxonomy): Eukaryota > Metazoa > Chordata > Chondrichthyes > Orectolobiformes > Hemiscylliidae > Chiloscyllium > Chiloscyllium plagiosum. The sequence goes on along the minus strand of NW_025212581.1, from coordinate 7,035 downwards.
CTGACACCAGTCACCCTGCTCTCTCCACCTGACACCAGTCACTCTGCTGCTCTTTGCCTGCCACCAGTCAATCTGCCTGACACCAGTCACTCTGCCTGACACCAGTCAATCTGCCTGACATCAGTCACTCTGCCTGACACCAGTCGCCCTGCTGCTCTCTGCCTGACACCAGTCACCCTGCTGCTCTCTGCCTGACACCAGTCACCCTGTTGCTCTCTGCCTGACACCAGCCACCCTGCTGCTCTCTGCCTGACACCAGTGACTCTGCCTGACACCAGTCACTCTGCTGTCTCCGCCTGACACCAGTCACCCTTCTGCTCTCTGCCTGACACCAGTGACTCTGCCTGACACCAGTCACTCTGCTGTCTCTGCCTGACACCAGTCACCCTGCTGCTCTCTGCCTGACACCAGTCACTCTGCCTGACACCAGTCACTCTGCTGCCCTCTGCCTGACACCAGCCACCCTGCCTGACACCAGTCGCCCTGCTGCTCTCTGCCTGACACCAGTGACTCTGCCTGACACCAGTCACCCTGCTCTCTCCGCCTGACACCAGTCACTCTGCCTGACACCAGTCAATCTGCCTGACACCAGTCACTCTGCCTGACACCAGTCACTCAGCCTGACACCAGTCACTCTGCTGCTCTTTGCTTGACACCAGTTACTCTGCTGCTCTCTGCCTGACACCAGTCACCCTGCTGCTCTCTGCCTGACACCAGTCACTCTGCTGCTCTTTGCCTGCCACCAGTCACTCTGCCTGACACCAGTCACTCTGCTGCTCTCTGCCTGACACCAGTCACTCTGCCTGACACCAGTCACCCTGCCTGACACCAGTCAATCTGCCTGACATCAGTCACTCTGCCTGACACCAGTCACCCTGCTGCTCTCTGCCTGACACCAGTCTCCCTGCTGCTCTCTGCCTGACACCAGTCTCCCTGCTGCTCTCTGCCTGACACCAGTCATGCTGCCTGACACCAGCCACCCTGCTGCTCTCTGCCGGACACCAGTGACTTTGCCTGACACCAGTCACCCGGCTGCTCTCTGCCTGACACCAGTCTCCCTGCTGCTCTCTGCCTGACACCAGTCACGCTGCCTGACACCAGCCACCCTGCTGCTCTCTGCCTGATACCAGTGACTTTGCCTGACACCAGTCACCCGGCTGCCCTCTGCCTGACACCAGTCACCCTGCTGCTCTCTGCCTGACACCAGCCACTCTGCTGCTCTCAGCCTGACACCAGTGACTCTGCCTGACAGCAGTCACCCTGCTGCTCTCTGCCTGACACCAATCACTCTGCCTGACACCAGTCACCCTGCTGCTCTCTGCCTGACACCAGTCGCCCTGCTGCTCTCTGCCTGACACCAGTTGCCCTGCTGCTCTCTGCCTGACACCAGTCACCCTGCTGCTCTCTGCCTGACACCAGTGACTCTGCCTGACACCAGTGACTCTGCCTGACACCAGTCACTCTGCCTGACACCAGCCACCCTGCTGCTCTCTGCCTGACACCAGTCGCCCTGCTGCACTCTGCCTGACACCAGTCACTCAGCTGCTCTCTGCCTGACACCAGTCACCCTGCTGCTCTCTGCCTGACACCAGCCACTCTGCTGCTCTCTGCCTGACACCAGTCACTCTGCCTGACAGCCGCCACCCTGCTGCTCTCTGCCTGACACCAGTCACTCTGCCTGACACCAGTCACCCTGCTGCTCTCTGCCTGACACCAGCCACCCTGCTGCTCTCTGCCTGACACCAGTGACTCTGTCTGACACCAGTCACCCTGCTGCTCTCTGCCTGACACCAGTCACTCTGCCTGACATCAGTCGCCCTGCTGCTCTCTGCCTGACACCAGTCACCCTGCTGCTCTCTGCCTGACACCAGTCACCCTGCTGCTCTCTGCCTGACACCAGTCGCCCTGCTGTTCTCTGCCTGACACCAGCCAACCTGCTGCTCTCTGCCTGAGACCAGCCACCCTGCTGCTCTCTGTCTGACACCAGCCACCCTGCTGCTCTCTGCCTGACACCAGTCACTCTGCCTGACGCCAGTCACCCTGCTGCTCTCTGCCTGACACCAGTCGCCCTGCTGCTCTCTGCCTGACACGAGTCACCCTGCTGCTCTCTGCCTGACACCAGTCGCCCTGCTGCTCTCTGCCTGACACTAGTCGCCCTGCTGCTCTCTGCCTGCCACCAGCCACCCTGCTGCTCTCTGCCTGACACCAGTCGTCCTGCTGCTCTCTGCCTGACACCAGTCGCCCTGCTGCTCTCTGCCTGACACCAGTCGTCCTGCTGCTCTCTGCCTGCCACCAGCCACCCTGCTGCTCTCTGCCTGACACCAGTCACTCTGCCTGACGCCAGTCACCCTGCTGCTCTCTGCCTGACACCAGTCGCCCTGCTGCTCTCTGCCTGACACCAGTCGCCCTGCTGCTCTCTGCCTGCCACCAGCCACCCTGCTGCTCTCTGCCTGACGCCAGTCGTCCTGCTGCTCTCTGCCTGACACCAGTCACCCTGCTGCTCTCTGCCTGCCACCAGCCACCCTGCAGCTCTCTGCCTGACACCAGTGACTCTGCTGAGACCAGCCACCCTGCTGCTCTCTGCCCGACACCAGCCACTCTGCCTGACACCAGCCACCCTCCTGCTCTCTGCCTGACACCACTCACTCTGCCTGACACCAGTCACTCTGCTGCTCTCTGCCTGACACCAGTCACTCTGCCTGACACCAGCCACCCTCCTGCTCTCTGCCTGACAGCACTCACTCTGCCTGACACCAGTCACCCTGCTGCTCTCTGCCTGACACCAGCCATCCTTCTGCTCTCTGCCTAGCACCAGTGACTCTGCCTGACACCAGTCACCCTGCTGCTCTCTGCCTGACACCAGTGACTCTGCCTGACACCAGTCACCCTGCTGCTCTCTGCCTGACACCAGTCACCCTGCTGCTCTCTGCCTGACACCAGTCACTCTGCCTGACACCAGTTGCCCTGCTGCTCTCTGCCTGACACTAGTGACTCTGGCTGACACCAGTAACCCTGCTGCTCTCTGCCTGACACAGTCACTCTGCCAGAAACCAGTCACCCTGCTGCTCTCTGCCTGACACCAGTTGCCCTGCTGATCTCTGCCTGACACCAGTCGCCCTGCTGCTCTCTGCCTGACACCACTCGCCCTGCTGCTCTCTGCCTGACACCAGTCACCCTGCTGCTCTCTGCCTGACACCAGTCACTCTGCCTGACTCCAGTAACCCTGCTGCTCTCTGCCTGACACCAGTCGCCCTGCTGCTCTCTGCCTGACACTAGTCACTCTGCTGCTCTCTGCCTGACACCAGTCACCCTGCTGCTCTCTGCCTGACACCAGTCACCCTGCTGCTCTCTGCCTGACACCAGTCGTCCTGCTGCTCTCTGCCTGACACCATTCACCCTGCTGCTCTCTGCCTGATACCAGTCACCCTGCTGCACTCTGCCTGACACCAGTCTCTCTGCCTGACACCAGCCACCCTGCTGCTCTCTGCCTGACACCAGCCACTCTGCTGCTCTCTGCCTGACACCAGTGACTCTGCCTGACAGCAGTCACCCTGCTGCTCTCTGCCTGACACCAATCACTCTGTCTGACACCAGTCACCCTGCTGCTCTCTGCCTGACACAAGTCACCCTGCTGCTCTCTGCCTGACACCAGTCGCCCTGCTGCTCTCTGCCTGACATCTGCCTGACACCAGTCGCCCTGCTGCTCTCTGCCTGACACCAGTCGCCCTGCTGCTCTCTGCCTAACACAAGTCACCCTGCTGCTCTCTGCCTGACACCAGTCACTCTGCCTGACACCAGTCACCCTGCTGCCCTCTGCCTGATACCAGTCACTCTGCCTGACACCAGTCACTCTGCTGCTATCTGCCTGACACTGTCAACATCAGAACCTCACTACGGCTGGAGCCTTGCAAGATGCACAGTTTCACACTGCCTCGCCCTGTGTCTCTGACAGTGTCACTGAGGGATCAGGTGAAGACGGTAGACATGCTGAGAGGAGTGATTGAGTGATCCAGTGAGTACATTGACTGATCCTGTGAGTATATTGGGTGATGCAGTGAGTATATTAAGTGTTTCAGTGAGTATATTGAGTGATCCAGTGAGTATATTGAGTTATGCAGTGAGTATATTGACTGATCCAGTGAGTATATTGACTGATCCAGTGAGTATATTGAGTGATGCAGTGAGTATATTGACTGATGCAGTGAGTATATTGAGTGATCCAGTGAGTATATTGACTGATGCAGTGAGTATACTGAGTGTTGCAGTGAGTATAATGAGTGATCAGTGAGTATATTGAGTGATCCAGTGAATATATTCACAGATCCAGTGAGTATGTTGACTGACCCAGTGAGTATACTGAGTGACCCAGTGAGTATATTGAGTGATGCAGTGAGTATATTGAGTGTTGCAGTGAGTATATTGACTGGTCCAGTGAGTATATTGACTGTTGCAGTGAGTATATTGAGTGATGCAGTGAGTATATTGAGTGATCCAGTGAGTATATTGAGTGATGCAGTGAGTATATTGAGTGATCCAGTGAGTATATTGAGTGATCCAGTGAGTTTATTGACTGTTGCAGTGAGTACATTGAGTGATGCAGTGAGTATATTGAGTGATCCAGTGAGTATATTGAGTGTTGCAGTGTGTATATTGAGTGATGCAGAGAGTATATTGAGTGATGCAGTGAGTATATTGACTGTTGCAGTGAGTATATTGAGTGATGCAGTGAGTATATTGACTGATGCAGTGAGTATATTGAGTGATCCAGTGAGTATATTGACTGATCCAGTGAGTATATTGAGTTATGCAGTGAGTATATTGAGTGATGCAGTGAATATATTGACTGATGCAGTGAAGATTTGAGAGATCTAGTGCAGCGGATTGACATTTACAATGAGGGAGATGAATATTGGTGAGGGACAGTGGGACCAGAAAATAAAAACTAAAATTCGGAAGAGACCCTATGACCAATCAAAGCTGTTGCACCATTTAATGCAATCAGAGCTAATGGTGGTATGCAACCAGGCAGGGTTAATGACTGACCCTTTGGTAAATGTCCTTGACAGTAGCAGTGATCACAACATAATTAACGTTCCCGTTCAGTCTGAGGGAGAGAAGAGTGGGTCTAAGACGTGACTGTGAATGACTTAAAACAACTAAGCATCGCTACAGGAACTTTGGACACCCAGAAACCCTATTGGTTACCAACTCAAAACTTCGAAACCCAAATTTACAATAAATTATTTTTGAAAACATAAAGTTATCTACACCTAAAATCGACCCCACAGTTTACATTGCCTGGTCTTTTAAAGTTCATCAAAAGCTATTATAAGAGCATGAAGATAGAGCTGGAAAAACTTCACCTGAGGAATGATGCGATAGCCGACATTTTAACACTCAACAAAGAACAGCAAAGATTGGGGAAAGAGTAATAAGGAGGGAGAAAGTAGAGTACAAAAGAAAGCAAGCTAGAAATATAAAAATTGATTGTATGTGGATCTACAAGAATGTAAAATGGTAAAGAGTAATTAATGTGAGCGTTGATCTTCTAGAGATGGGAATTTAGAAAGGAAACCTTCCAACTGACCTGGGTACATTGTTCAGTATTCACTGAAAGTGAGCTTGGAGATCCAGCGGGCTATGACCAGGCAACTGGGGCACTGGTCTTTATTAAGAGTTAACAAACAATGAGGATTAAGAGCAGGCCCCTGGCCCCTAAGATCCTGCTCCACCAGCCAGTAAGATTGTGGCTCATCTGACTTTAGCCACAACTCTACATTCCTGCGTTTCCCTGACAATCTTCCATCCCCTTGGTAAATAAAGAATCTATCTCGCTCGACCTTAACAATACTGAAAGATTCTGCATCCACCGCCTTTTGAGGAAGTGAATCCCAAGCACTCACAACCGTCTGAGAGAGAAAAATGTTTCCTCGCCCCTGTTTGAAATGGGTGCCCTCTGTGTTTTATAAAGAGGCTCCTAGTTCCAGATTCTCCTACAAAAGGAAACATCCTTTTCACATCCATCTGCTCAACTCCCCACAGGATCTAATCCAGTTTAATTCAGAACATAAGCACTAGGAGCAGGATGAGGCCATTCAGCCCTTTGAGCCTGTTCCACCATTCAGTAAGCTCATGGCTGATCTTTTTGTGGTCTCAGCTCCACTTACCCGCCCTCTCACCGTAACCCTTAATCCCTTCACTCTTTTAAAAAAAAATCAATCTTAGATTAGATTAGATTCCCTACAGTGTGGAAACAGGCCCTTCGGCCCATCAAGTCCACACTGACCCTCCGAAGAGTAATCCATTCCCCTACTCCCTACTAATGTACCTATCACTATGGGCAATGTAGCATGGCCAATTCACCCGGCCTGCCTGGACTGTGGGGGGAGCTTTAAAAACATTCAATGAGGAAGCCTCAACTACTTCCCTGGGCAGCAAACTCCACAGATTCACAACCCTCTGGGTGAAGGAGTTCCTCCTCAATTCAGACCGAAACCTGCTCCCCCTAATCTTGAGGCTATGCCCTCTTGTCCTACTTTCACTGGCCAGTGAAATATCCTCTCTACATCTATCTTATCAATTCCCTTCATAATTTGATGTGTTTCTATAAGATCCCACCTCATTCTTAGAAGTCCCACCTGACTCTCTGAACCCCAGAGGATACAGGGCCCAGGTCTGTTTGACCTTGCCTCACCTGCCGATCGACTCATTCCAGGGATTAGTCTAATAAATCATCTCGGAATTCTTCCAGCACCTGCGCAGTTGACTGCCCCTGCTGTTTAGAAACAAATATCTCTGGACATAAGGGTTAATGCTAAGAAAAATAACCAAACAGTGGAATTCACAGCTGACCTTGGAGAAACCTGTGTGGGAAACTGTCAGCATGGGGACAGCTAAGGGGCTTATTTTTCAAATGTGTAATCTTTCTTTGTTTTGTAAATCTACAATAATGAGTAAAATGGCTTTTCTTGATTATGTGTTTGATTGAGATCTTTCTCTTGATTCCTTCCTATCGGAAAGATATTGTGAAACTTG
>NW_025212580.1:27149-27386 GCF_004010195.1 Chiloscyllium plagiosum | reverse complement strand
GAGAAAGACAACAGTTCACTCTCACGTGGTCTGAAGGACATACCCACAGCAAAGTGCTTGCCTCTCAATTGCACTCTGAAATGGGCGAGCCAGCTGCTTAGCTCAAGAGCAGCAAGGAATGGGCAATAAAGGCTAGTCAGCCAGAGACATCCTCATCCCATACCAGATTTTTTTAAAAATCCATTCAGATTGTTCCACTGGAACCGTGCTGGGACCAGTGTGCTGGCCAATCACGTC
>NW_025212580.1:24955-26589 GCF_004010195.1 Chiloscyllium plagiosum | reverse complement strand
ACAACTAGAAACAAAAATAGACAACTACATGATTTTGAGAGGAGAACTGACCAAGGTAAACAGGCTGAACAGACTGAAACATGTGTCTGTAAATGAACAGTGGAAAACATTTGAAGGAACAGTGTAAAAAACTCAATAGGTCATTCCACTGAAACAGACCAAACCTCAGCAAGAAATCCCCACCGGTCCCTCACTCAGGACAAAATGGATCATATTAGATTATCAGGCTGAGAAGATCGCCACAAAGTACTTAAAATCCTGAAATGAGAGAGTGTGTTAGGAGTAAATTTTGAAGGGATTGTAAAGGGTCTGCTTGCAGGGGGGAGGGCAGTGGGAAGGGGAATCACTGTCAGGGTTTAATGACACGATAGGAACAGGGAGAGGTGACGGGTCAGGGTTTAATGACACGATAGGAACAGGGAGAGGTGACGGTGCGGGAGGTGGTGAGAGTGTTACAGAGAGTGGTCAGGACCTGAATGGTGTTACAAAGCCAGTAAGGATTGCTGCAGCTGTGAGGTGTGTCAGAGGTAAGGAGGGACATATGTATTTTTATTTATTCTTTCATGGGATGTGGGTGTCACTACCTAGACCAGCATTCTTTGACCCCATGCTAATTACCCAGAGATTGCTGGGGCCCTGGTGGATATATTTAATACTTTGCTGGCCACAGGTGAAGTGCTGAATGACTGGAATATCGCTAATGTGGTTCCTTTGTTCAAGAAGGACAGCAGGGGTAGGCCAGGTAATTACAGAGCAGATAGTCTGACAGCAGGGGAAGGGACGTTATTGGAAACAATTGTGAGGATGAATCTACACTTGCAAAGGTAAGGATCAACTCGGTTTAGTCATCACGGATTTGGCAGAGGAAGATACTGTCTGAGGAATTCAGTTCAGGTTTTTTGAAATGATAATTAAGTATATTGATGAGGGAAGTGCAGATGATGTGGTTTACATGGACTTGAATAAGTCCTTAAACAAGATCCAACATGGAAGGCTGGTCCAAAAGGACTGGGTTCCAAGGCAAGTTGGCAAATTGGATGTAAAATTGGTGGATAGCATACTTTCAGCATTGGGTGTACCACAGGGATCTGTGCAGGAACCATTGCTGCTTATTCTGTCAAATAGTAACTTTGAAGTGAAAGCAGAAGGTATCATTAGTCGGTTTGCAGATGACACGAAAGGTGAGGGTGTTGTTCACAGTGAGTAGAATGGTCTCCGTCTGCAGTCCGATGTCAATTGGATGATAATCCCAGCAGAGTTTAGTTCTGATTGAAGTGAGGTAATACTCTGTGGGAGGTACGATAAGCGAAGAACAGACATAATGAAAAGTAGGTCCTTGCGGAGTACTGAGGAATACAGGGACCTTGGTGGACAAGTCCATAGATCCCTGAAGGTGTCAGCACAGGGAGACAGGGTGGGAAAGGCACCTCAACTGGGATCAGGAGAGGGACCCACATCCTGGTGGGGTGAATTGCTAGAGCTGCTTGAGAGGATATAACCTAGTCTGGCAGGGTGTTGGACCTTAAACAGTCGTAAAGCCAGAAAGAAGATTGAGGCTGGTACACAAGTTAAAGAGAGTGATTTCAAAAGACAAGGCAGGCAAGAACACAGCAGGGAATGGGGGAAAACTGGTT
>NW_025212580.1:15476-24737 GCF_004010195.1 Chiloscyllium plagiosum | reverse complement strand
CTTTCACTCCCTCTCTCTCTGTCCCTATCTTTCACATACTCTCCCTCTGTCCTTACCTTTCACACACTCTCTTTGTCCATATCTTTCACATACTCTCTCTCTGTCCCTATCTTTCACTCCCTCTCTCTCTGTCCCTATCTTTCACATACTCTCCCTCTGTCCTAACCTTTCACACACTCTCTTTGTCCATATCTTTCACATACTCTCTCTCTGTCCCTATCTTTCACTCCCTCTCTCTCTGTCCCTATCTTTCACATACTCTCCCTCTGTCCTAACCTTTCACACACTCTCTTTGTCCATATCTTTCACATACTCTCTCTCTGTCCCTATCTTTCACTCCCTCTCTCTCTGTCCCTATCTTTCACATACTCTCCCTCTGTCCTAACCTTTCACACACTCTCTTTGTCCATATCTTTCACATACTCTCTCTCTGTCCCTATCTTTCACTCCCTCTCTCTCTGTCCCTATCTTTCACATACTCTCCCTCTGTCCTAACCTTTCACACACTCTCTTTGTCCATATCTTTCACATACTCTCTCTCTGTCCCTATCTTTCACTCCCTCTCTCTCTGTTCATATCGTTCACATACTCTCCCTCTATCCTTACCTTTCACACACTCTCTCTCTGTCCCTATCTTTCGCATACTCTCTCTCTGTCCCTATCTCCCACACTCTCTTTCTGTCCCTATCTCTCACTCCCTCTCTCTCTGTCCTTACCTTTCACACTCTCTGTTCCACGCTTTCACACACTATCTCTCTGTCCCTCTCTCACTACCTCTCTCTCTGTTCCTATCTCTCACACACTCTGTCTCTGTCCCTATCTCCTATATTCTCTCTCTCTCTCCCGGTGCCTTCTCTCAGTCCCTCTCCTTCTGTCCCTATTTCTCACTCCCTCTCTCTATCCCTTCTCTCACTACCTCTATCGCTGTTCCTATCTCTCACACACTCTCTGTCTGTCCCTATCTCCCATACTCTCTCTCTCTCCCTGTGGCTTCTGTAAGTAACTCTCCCCCGTCCCTCTCTTTTATACACACTCTCTCTCTGTCCCTATCTCCCATACTCTCTCTCTCTCCCTGTGGCTTCTGTAAGTAACTCTCCCCCGTCCCTCTCTTTTATACACACTCTCTCTCTGTCCCTATCTCCCATACTCTCTCTCTCTCCCTGTGGCTTCTGTAAGTAACTCTCCCCCGTCCCTCTCTTTTATACACACTCTCTCTCTGTCCCTATCTCCCATACTCTCTCTCTCTCTCCCTGTGCCTTCCCTCAGTCCCTTTCCCTCTGTCCCTCTCTTTCACTGGAGAGTGTGGGATGGTAGCTCAGTGGTTAGCACTGTTGTCTCACAGCGCCAGGGACCCGGGTTTGATTCCAGCCTCGGGTGACTGTCTGTGTGGAGTTTGCACAGCCTCTCTCTGCCTGTGTGAGCTTCCTGCGAGTGCTCTGATTTCCTCCCATAATCCAAACATGTGCACGTTCGGTGAATTGGCCATGCTAAATTGACCATAGTTTCCAGGGGTGTGCACGCGAGCTGGTTTAGACATTGTAAATGTGGGATTACATGGTTGGGGTTTGGGTCTCAATGGGATGCTCTTCAGGAGGTCAGTGTGAGCAGAATGACCTGTTTCCACACTGCCCCTCTCCATCTCTGTCTCTCTCCATTATGGCGTTTGGATCATACTTTGTAAGGTTCTTTTAATTCCCAGGATTTCAGCATAAATGAAAACGTGACATCATAGAAAAACTGTAAGTTCATTGGTTGCCAAATGCTATGAATTTAACTGTTTTATAATTTCAAATTTCAGGTGTATCGCGGAAATATTTGCAGGTCACAAAGTAAAAGGTGAGTCGCAAACATTTAAAGGGCTTTTGCCCGAAATATCGACTTTCCTGCTCCTCGGATTCTGCCTGAACTGCTGTGCTTTTCCAGCAACACTCTAATCTAGAATCTGGTTTCCAGCATCTGCAGTCATTGTTTTTACCCTGGAAACGTTTAAAAACCAAATTAAGGGCTGAGTAAATGAAATGGAGTTGCAGGGCCAGGGGATGTATTATACCTGGATGGTGGAGAAACTGGTACAGCCCATTATGCTTCAAAGGGACCACATCTAGAGCAAGTGTTGGTTGTTTGAGGAATTCTGGCTCACAGTTGATGAGCTGGAATCTGAGCTCCAAACACTGACACATCAGGGACGGGGAGAGTTACCTGAATGTTGTGTTTCAGGAGGCAGTCACACATCTTTGATTAATTGTTTCGTATTTGGCCAGTGGTCAGGGACAGGAGGATGTGACTATGAACAAGGCAGGTTCAAGGATACAGGAGGTAATGCTGTGGGAGTTTGTCGATCAGATTTGGGATTCTTGCTCCCTCTGTGGATGAGAGTGTGGGCTGGAGGGAGGGTGAGCAAACTGATCATAAACCTGTGAGACAGGATGGTGGTCCTGATACACAAATGTAAATGTAATTGAGGATAGTATTGTTAGGGGAATGGACACTGCTCTCTGTGGCAGGGTTGAGAAATCTGAAGGCTGTGTTGCCTGATGCCCACGTTCAAGAGTTCTAATCTGGGATACAGGGGAACTAGGAATGGGAGGGGAAAGATTCGGTTGGGAAAGGAGGGAGCAGCTCCAGGGTAGTTGTTATGGGGTGATTCTCCTGTTCCCTGGATGCTGCCTGACCTGCTGCGCTTTTCCAGCAACACATTTTCAGTTGTTGTTCAATGCCTGCAGGAGAGTTTTCTGATACAGTGTGTAGACAGGCCAACAAGGGGTGATGCCATATTGGATTTGGTATTGGGAAATGAACTGCTTATCTCTATCTATCCTGGCAGGATATTAGATTTGGAGGTAGGTGAGCACTTTGCCGATAGTGACCATAATTTGCTTATGTTTGCAATAGCAATGGGCAGGGATAAGTATATACCGCAGAGCGAGGGTTGTAGCTGGCAGAAAGGCGATTAGGCAAGATTTAGGATGCGGAGGATGAGGAAGGAAACTGCAGGGGATGGACACACTTGAAATGTGGAGCTTATTCAAAGAACAGCTACTGCGAGTCCTTGATAAGCATATGTCTGTCAGGCAAGGAGGAAGTGGTCAAGAGGGGGAGCCATGGTTTACTAAAGAAGTTGAAGCTGTTGTCAGGAGGAAGAAGAAGGCTTATGCGAGGATGAGGCGTGAAAGCTTATATAGGGGGGTTTGAGAGTTATAAGTTAGCCAGAAAAGTTCGAAAGAGAGGGCTAAGAAAAATCAGGAGGGGACGTGAGAAGTTGTTAGCAGATAGGATCAATGAAAACCCTAAGGCCTTCTGTAGGTATATCAGGAATAAAAGAATGACTAGAGTAAGATTAGGGCCAATCAAAGACAGTATTGGGAAGTTGTGTGCGGAATCTCAGGAAATAGGGGAAGCACTTAATGAATACTTTTCATCAGTATTCACATCGGAAAAAGGCAATGTTCATGACAATATGGAGATACAGGCGACGAGATTAGATGGGATTGAGGTTGACAAAGAGGACGTTTTAGTAATTTTGGATATGAAAACAGATAAAACCCTCGGCTGGATGGGATTTATCCTTGGATTCTCTGGGAAGCCAGGGAGGAGATTGCAGATCCTTTAACTTTGATCTTTATGTTGTCATTGTCGACAGGAGCAGTGCCAAAAGACTGGAGGATAACAAATGCTGCTCCCTTGTTTAAGAATGGGAGTCGGGACAACCCTGATAACTTTCGACCAGAAAGTCTTCCTTTGGTTGTGGGTAAAGTGTTGGAAAAGGTAAAATGAGGTGGGATTTATAATCATCTGGAAAGGGATAGTTTGATTAGGGATAGTCAACACAGTTTTATGAAGAGTAGGTCACTAAACGTATTGAGTTCTTTGAGAAGGTGACAAAACAGGTGGATGAAGATAAAGCAGTTGATGTGGTGTATATGGTTGATAAGGTTCCACACTGTAGGCCATTGCACAAAATACGGAGTTTCGGGATTGAACGTGATATACTGGTTTGGATCAGAAGTTGGCTCACTGAAAGAAGACAGAGGGGAGTGGTTGATATCTGGTGGTTGATTTCTGGGTGCCACATTACCAAAAGAATATGGACACTTTGGAGAGGGTTCAGAGAAGGTTTACAAGGACGTTGCCTGGTATGGAAGGTGCTAGGTTTAAAAAGAGGTTGAGTACATGAGGATTGTTTTCATTGGAGAAAAGGAAATTGAGGGTGGACTTGATTGAGGTCTACCAAATCACGAATGATATCGACAGGATAGATAGAGATAAGCTTTTTCCTAGGGTGAAGGATTCAATAACAAGAGGTCACGTTTTCAAGTTGAGGGGTGAAATATTTACAGGGTATACACGTGGCAAATACGGTAAACAGAGGATGGTAGGTGCCTGGAACGTGTTGCCAGCAGAGGTAGTAGAGGCAGGCCCGGTAGATTCATTTAAGGTGCGTCTGGACAGATGTATGTGGAGGTGGGGAGCAGAGGGACACAGATGCTAAGGAATTGGGCGACAGGTTTAGACAGCGGATTTGGATCAGCTCAGGCTTGGAGTGACGAAGGACCTGTTCCTGGGCTATAAATTTTCCTTGTTCTTTGTTCTTCTTTGACGTAAAATGTTCATCCTGGAGCTCGGTCACCAGTGGTATGCCAGAGGATCTGTTTGGGGCCACTGCTGTTTGTCATTTTTATAAATGATCTGGAGGTGGGTGTGGAAGGGTGGGTTAGTATATTTGCAGATGACACAAAGGTAGGCAGAGTTGTGGATAGTGCCGAGGGATGTTGTGCGTTACAGAGGGACATAGATAAAATGCAGAGCTAGGCTGAGAAGTGGCAAGTGGAGTTTAATGTGTAAAAGTGTAAGGTAGGAGAAAGTGAGGTCTGCAGATGCTGGAGATCAAAGTTGAAACTTTATTGCTGGAACAGCACAGCAGGTCAGGCAGCATCCAGGGAACAGGAGATTCGACGTAAGGTAGTTCACTTTAGAAGAAGTAACGGGAATACAGAGTACTGGGCTAATTGTGGAAATCTTGGTCGTTTAGATGAACAGAGAGATCATGGTGTCCAGGTACATAAATCCCTGAAAGTTGCCACCCAGGTTGACAGAGTTGTTAAGAAGGCATATGCTGCGTTGGTATTTATTGGTAGGAGGATTGAGTTTCAGAGCCATGAGGTCATGCTTCAGCTGTACAAGACACTGGTAAGTCCGCACATGGAGTATTGCATGTCGTTCTGGTCACCGCATTCTCGGAAGGATGTGGAAGCGTTGGAAAGGGTTCAGAGTAGATTTACTCAGATGTTGCCTGGTACGGAAGGAAGGTCTTATGAGGAAAGGCTGAGAGAACTGAAGCTGTTTTCATTGGAGAGAAGAAGGTTGAGAGGTGACTTAATCGAGACATATTAGATAATCAAAAGGTGAGAGAGGGTGGACAGTGAGAGCCCTTTTCCTCGGATGGTTTAGGATAATGTGAGGGACCTGGCTTTTAAATTGAGGGGTGATAGATTTAGGATAGATTTTCGGGGTAGTTTCTTCACTCAGAGAGCAGTAGGGGTGTGGAATGGCCTGACTGCAACACTAGTAGACTCGTCAATGTTAAAGGTATTTAAATGAACATTGGACATAGATATGGATAATAATAGAATAGTGTAGGTTAGATGAGCATAAGATTAATTTTACATGTCGACGCAACATCGAGGGCCGAAGGGCCTGTACTGTGCTGTAAATATCTATGTTCTATGCTCCAATGGATTGGCTCTGTGTGGATCACACAGGGACCAGAGACCTGGTAAATTGCACAACTAGCGCTGTGGGTAGGGCTTTAAGCAGAATGGGGGGAGTTTCAGTCACATGGAAAATTGTGGAAAATGTTAAAGCAGAGGAGCAGAGGTTATTAAAGTTAACAGAAGAAGTATTAGGTCAGAGTGTCTGGGAAGGGCCAGGAATCTAACTTCAGACACAGCACAGAAAGGCACAACTGTGAGAAGGGATGCAGTCAATGCAGGGCTGAGGGTGTTGTACTTAAATACAAACAGGATACAAAACAGGGTAAATGAGCTTGTGGCACAGATTGAAATTGATTCCTGAAGAAGGGCCTGTGCCCGAAACGTCGAATCTCCTGTTCCCTGGATGCTGCCTGACCTGCTGTGCTGTTCCAGCAATAAAGTTTCAACAGATTGAAATTGGCAGGTATGATGTTGTGGGTATCACAGAGAGGTAGCTGCAAGGTGATCAGGTCTGAGAGCTAAATATCTAAGGATACACATCAGATTGAAAGGACAGGGAGGTGCGTGCAGGGGGCTTGTTTGTCTTATTCGTAAGAAATGAAACAAAATTGATCGCAAAAAGTGATCAGATTCAGAAGAAGTAGAATCTGTGTGGTAGAGTTGAGGAACTACTAAGTAAAAAAGACCCTTATTGATATTCTGTACAGGGCTCCGAGCAGTAGTCAGTGTGGAGGGCAGAAAATAAATCAGGAGAGAGAAAAGGCATGTAAGAAAGGCATTATTCTAATAATCATGGAGGTATTCAAAAGGCAAGTGGATTGAGGGATTAAGATTAGTCACAGATCCAAAGAAAAGGAATTTGTGGAAAGTCTAGGATTTCTTTTTTAGCAACCTGTGGCAGATCCTAAAAGGAAAAAGACAGTTCTGGATTCAGTGATGTGTCATGAGGCAGACTGGATTAGGGAGATTAAGGTGAAGGAACCCTTGGGGGTCAGTGACCGTAAATGATTGAATATGCTGTTGGTATATTCCACCATGAAAACTGACGCAAAGCATCTGTTCAATTCCCTCTCTGTTTATTTGTTCCCCACTATGACTTCTCCATCGTCATTTTCCAACAATCCAATGTCCACTCTTCTGTGTCTCTTAGTTTATACACTATATATATTTACAAAAAACTTGTTCCAATCTCCTTTAACATAACGAGCTAGCTTACTCTCAGATTTCATCTTCTCTTAACTTATTGCTTTTTTAGTTATCCTCTGCTGGTTTTCAAAAGCTTCCCAATCCTGTGGCTTCCCAATAATTTTCACTTTCTATTTGCTTTAGGTACAAATATAGACGTGCACTGAGACAAACATCAACATGGAACGTAAAGGTCTGCATTTTCACAGATATACATGTACAAATGTGGCCACCTACACAGTAACACACACACACACAAACACACACATGCACACACACAGGATTTCAACACAACGACACTGAAGGAACAGCGATATATTTCCAAGTCAGAATGAAGAATGGTTTCGTAGAGATATTGCAGGAATGGTGTTCCCATTTAATATGTGGACACTGTTGATTTAATAGCTATTTGAAAACTTGCATTTTGGAGGATTGTGGAAAATATTTCATGTTTTGTGGAAACACCTCGAGTGGTTCCTTTCAAGGTCACGGGCACTGCTTTTCTAAAACCCAAACTTCCATGAAATGACATGACTTGTGCTCACTGCTCGCTGTGCTGATAAAGTCTGTGAGGAAGGGCTCCCGAGCTGATCACTCACATGGTTGGCGAAAGAAACAACCCACTTGTTGAGTTCAGGATGAAACCTTTCCCTTCCTTCTGAAAGAGTGATCGAATGAACTTCTCGATTGTATTTCCCTGAACAAGCTGATAGATACCGGAGACAGTCCTGTGTGTGTGTGATTAGTGATGGCCACATGTGTAAGAACACAGAGGTGATAGACGTTGAAAAGTTTTATGCTTCATCTGTCTGTCTTCAAGAATGACCTATTGGCTGAATACTTTCACAACTATAGTCCCTGCAGAGAATATCCGTTTTTCTGTTTTCATGAAGAGTGAGATTGTGTGTGAGAGAAAAACAGACAATTGTTGGAAAAGCTCAGCAGGTCTGGCAACACGGTGGACAGAAATCAGAGCTAACAGTTCAGGTCCAGGGACCCTTCTCCAGAAGCGCTAACTCTTCTTATTTCTCTCCACAGATGCTGTCAGACCTGCTGAGTTTTCCCAGCAACTCATGTTTTTGTTTCTTATATACAGCATCTGCAGTTCTTCTGGTTTTGACTGAGATTATGTTGGTGTGTTTTGGGGATGTTGAGAGGGATCGCTATTTATATCTATATGTTACTTGGCTTTGTTTTAAACAGTTATTACATCTTCAATTAATGTTAGATTTTGATAATAAGCTTTGGTCAATGCCTTCAGTATATGAGTTGGGAAATCATGGTGAGGCTGTATGGAACATTGATGAGGCCACGTTTGGAATACTGCATTCAACTCTGGTCTCACTGTTGTAGGAAGGATGTTGTGAAATTTGAAAGAGTGCAGAGAAGATTTAAAAGGATGGGACCAGGGTTGGATGGTTAGAGCTATATGGAGAGGGTGAATAAACTTGGGCTATTTTCCTTGGAGCATCAGAGGCTGAGGGGCAATCTTAAAGGTTCATAAAATGAGAGACAAATTTGGAGCTTATTCTAAGAAAAGTTACTGTGTATCCTAGGTAAGTATGTACTTGTCAAGAAGGGAGGAAGCTGTAGAGCGCGGGAGCCGTGGTTTACAAATGAAGTGGAAACTCTGGTCAAGAGGAATAAGAAGGCTTATGTTAGGATGAGATGTGAAGGCTCAGTTAGGGCGCTAGAGGGTTACAAGGTAGCCAGGAAAGACCTAAAGAGAGAGCTCAGAAGAGCCAAGAGGAAACATGAGAAGTTATTGGCGGATAGGATCAGGGTAAACCCTAAGGCTTTCTGTAGGTATTTAAGGAATAAAAGAATGACGAGACTAAGATTCGGGCCAATCAAGGTTAGTAGTGGGAAGTTGTGTGTGGAGTTAGAGGAGATAGGGGAAGCACTAAATGAATATTTTTCAACAATATTCACAATGTTGTCGAGGAGATTACTGAGATACAGGCTACTAGACTAGATGTGATTGAGGTTCACAAAGAAGAGGTATTAGAAATCCTGCAGAGTGTGAAAATAGATAAGTTCCCTGGGCCGGATGGGATTTATCCTAGGATCCTCTGGGAAGCCAGGGAGGAGATTACCGAGCCTTGGCATTGATCTTTAAATTGTCATTGTCTACAGGAATAGTGCCAGAAGACTGGAGGATAGCAAATGTGGTTCCTCTGTTCAAGAAGGGGAGTAGAGACAATCCTGGTAATTATAGACCAGTGAGTCTTACTTCAGTTGTTGGTAAAGTCTTTGGAAAGGTTATAAGAGAAAATAATAATTTGATTAGGGATAGTCAGCACGGTTTTGTGAAGGGTAGGTTGTGCCTCACAAACCTTATTGAGTTCTTTGAGAAGGTGACCAA
>NW_025212580.1:0-14810 GCF_004010195.1 Chiloscyllium plagiosum | reverse complement strand
GACACTAAGGTCGGTGGAGTTGTGGATAGTGACGAAGGGTGTTACAGGTTACAGAGAGACAGAGATAAGCTGCACAGCTGAGCTGAGAGATGGCAAATGGAGTTTAAAGTGGACAAGTGTGGGGTGATTCACTTTGTTCAGAGTAACTGGAATGCAAAGTACTGGGCTAATGGTAAGATTCATGGTACTGTAGATGAGCAGAGAGATCTCGGTGTCCAGGTACATAGATCCTTGAAAGTTGCCACTCAGTTGACAGGGTTGTTAAGAAGGCATACAGTGTTTTAGCTTTTATTAATAGAGGGATCGAGTTCCAGAACCATGAGGTTATGCTGTAGCTGTACAAAACTTGGAGTGTTGTGTACAGTTCTGGTCACCACATTATAAGAAGGATGTGGAAGCTTTGGAATGGATGCAGAGGAGATTTACTAGGATGTTGCCTGGTATGGAGGGAAGGTCTTACGAGGAAAGGCTGAGGGACTTGAGGCTGTTTTCGTTCGAGAGAAGAACGTTGAGAGGTGACTTAATAGAGACATATAAGATAATCAGAGGGTTAGATAGGGTGGACAGGGAGTGTTTTTTCCAAGTATGGTGACGGCGAGCATGAGGGGGCATAGCTTTAAATTGAGGGGTGGTAGATCTAGGACAGATGTCAGAGGTAGTTTCGTTCCTCAGACAGTAGTAAGGGTATGGAATGCTTTGCCTGCAAAGGTAGTAGGTTCTCCAACTTGAAGTACATTTAAGTCGTCATTGGACAAACATATGGACGTACATGGAATAGTGTAGGTCAGATGGGCTTCAGATTGGTATGACAGGTCGGCGCAACATCGAGGGACGAAGGGCCTGTACTGTGCTGTAATGTTCTATGTACTAATTTTCTATGATCTGTGCACCCTAACCCTAAGCCCTCTAGTTCTGGACTAGGGGAACAACTAAATGAACTCTTTTCATCAGTATGCACACTTGAAAAGACAATGTTATCGAGGAGAGTACTGAGATACAAGCTACTAGATTAAACAGGATTGAAGTGCATAAAATGGAGGTGTTAGCAATTCTGGTAAGTGTAAAAATAGGTACTTCCCGTGGGCCGGATGGGATTTATACTATGATTCTTTGGGAAGCCAGGGAGATAGGATTTATAATCATCTAGAAAGGAATAAGTTGATTACACATAAACAACTTGGTTGGTGAAGGGTAGGTCATGCCTCAAAAACTTTTTGATTCCTTGAGAAGGCGACCAAACAGGTGGATGAGGGTAAATTGGTTGATGTGGTGTATATGGATTTCAGAAAGGCATTTGATAAGGTTCTCCATGGAAGGCTATTGCATAAAATACGGAGGCATGGGATTGAGGGTGATTGAGTGACTTGGATCAGAAATTGGAGAGCTGAAAGAGTCCAAGGGTGCTGGCTGATGGGAAATATTCATCCTGAGTTCAGTTACTAGTGGAGTACCGCAAGGACCTGTTTTGGGTTCACTATTGTTTACCATTTATATAAATGACCTGGATGAGGGCATAGAAGGATGGGTTAGTAAATTTGTGGATGACACTAATGTCGATGGAGTAGATGATAGCGACAAAGAAGGTGATAGGTTCCAGAGAGACATAGATAAGCTGCAGAGCTGGGCTGAGAGGCGGCAAAGGAGTTCAATGTGGAAAAGTGTGAGGTGATTCACTTCGTAAAGTGTAACAGGAATGCAGAGTATTCGGCTAATAGTAACATTCTTGGTTGTGTACTGGAGCAGAGAGATCTCTGTGTCCAGGTCATATATCCTTGAAAGTTGCCACCGAGGTTGATATGGTTGGTAAGAAGACATACGGTGTGTTAGTTTTTATTGTAGAGGGGTTGCATTTTGGAACCATTAGGTTTTGTTGCAGTTGTACAAAGCTCTGGTGCGGCCACATTTGGAGTAGTGTGTACAGTTCTGGTCACCACATTTTCGGAGGGATGTGGAAGTTGGAAAGAGTTCAGAGGAGATTTGCTAAGATGTTGTCTGGTATGGAAGAAAGGTCTTATGAGGAAAGGCTGAGGGACATGAAGCAGCTTTCGTTAGAGAGAAGGTTGAGAGGTGACTTAATTGAGACATATTAGATAATCAGATGGTTAGATAGGGTGGAGAGACTTTTTCCACAGATGGTGATGGCTAGCACGAGGGGACATGGTTTGAAATTGAGGGGTGATAGGTATAGGACAGATGTCAGAGGTAGTTTCTTTAATCAGAGTGTAGCAGGGGCACAGAATGCACTGCCTGCAACAATAGTGGACTCGGCAACTTTAAGGGTAGACATGTGGACGAGAATGGAATAGTGTAGGTTAGGTGGGTTTCAGATTGGTTCCACAGGTCGGTGCAACATCGAGGGCCGACGGGCCTGTCCTGTGCTGTCCCGTTCTATGTTCTATGAATTCACTGTACAATAGTGATTTTCTGACGTCTTTTCAATAAAAAATGCAGAACTGAGAACTCAAATCTATTTCCTTCTGCTTTAGAGTACAAATTCTCAAACTGTGTCACAAAGTTTCACCAGGGTTAACCAGGAAGAGCCTTGCGTTTCAAAACTGGTCCGAGACCATTGATGATGTGGGCAATGTGTGACTATAAAATTGATGAAGTCTGAAAGATATGTAGGGATGGTGTCAAACAGTGAGTGAGGGGAATCTGTCAGGGGGTAGATGGGATGAACTGAGTTTACCCACTCACTCTGCACTTCCCTGGAGGCTGCCAGCCTCTGACTATTCCATGGGAACTGATTAAGGCCATTCAACCCCTCAATCCTGTTCGAGATTCAAAGAGTCATACAACATGGAAACAGACACTTCAGCCCAACCCGTCCATGCTGAACATAATCCCAAGCTATACTAATCCCACCTGCTTGTTCCTGGATCATATCCCTCCAAATCTTTCCTATTCACATACTTATCCAAATGTCTTTTAAACATTGTTACTATGCCCACATCCACTACTTCCTCAGGAAGTTCATTCCACAGCCGAACCACCCTCTGTTTAAAAGTGTTTCCCCTCCTGTCTGTTTTAAATCTCTTTCCTCTCCCTTTAAAAATGGGCCCCCAATCTTGAAACCCCCATCCGAGGGAAAAGCACTTTCCATTCATTCTTGTGTAAACGTCTATTCTGCCATTCAGTAAGATCAAGGTCTAACTCCATCTATCTGCCTGTGAGCCACATCTCTTCATCCTTTTATACAACAAACATATATCCATTAACAACTGATCCAGCATCCACTGCCATTTCTGGAAGAGAGTTCCAAACTTCTCCCATCCTTTGTGTGTGGGAGTGCTTCCTAACAATTTTCCTGAACACTCGGGACCTCAGTCTCGGACTCCACATTCCCCAACCAGTGGGAATATTGTATCATAGAATCCCTACAGTGTGGGAGCAGGCCATTCAGCTCATTGAGTCCACATTGACTGTCTGAAAAGCATCTCTCCGAGACCAACCCTATTACCCAATTATTGTGTTTCCCACAGCTCATCCACATAACCTTCACATTCCTGCTCACTATGCCCAATTTGCCTAACCTGCACATCTTTGGATTGTGGGAGGAAGCCGGAGCAGCCAAAGGAAACCCACGCAGACATGCGGAGAATGTGCAACTCCACACAGACAGTCGCCCGAGGGTTGAATTGAACCTGGGTCCCTGGCACTGTGAAGCAGCATTGCTAACCACTGAGCCATGTACCTTTACCTACCCTGTCTTTTTCTGTTATTAATTGAAGATTGCAATCAGATCATGCCTTAACCTTCTAAATTCTAGACAAAAGTGGCCTCATTTGTCAAATGAATTCTCTTCAAATCACCCATGCAGTTTAGGTATTGTTCTGAGATACCTACACTGTACTCCCTCTGAGGCCAACCTCTCCTGCTGAAAGTGTAGTGCCCAGATTTTCTCATTTTGTCCATTTCCCTAAAGCTCTCTGTGAATGACGGGGACTGGGGAAGTCCGTTTCCAGCGAAATACTCCTGTGAGGGGGTGGGAATGTTATAGAGGAAGCTCAGGCCTGAAAATCAGACCCACACGTTCACACACACACACACACACACACACACACACACATCATTACACCCCACACACATACTCTCTTAATCTCTCACACTCACCTACACGCAGACGTATACTCACACATACACATGCACACACTGACTCTCACACACAGGCATGCACACTCACAGACAGAAACACTCTCTATCACACACTCTCAAATGCTCACAGGCACTCACATGCGCTGTCTCTAACTCACCCTCATACACACACGCTCTCTCTCACACACACACTCTCACACATACAAACACCCACTCTCTCACAAACTATCTCTCTCACACACACACTCTCACACATACAAACACAAACACGCGCACACTCTCTCTCACACACTCTTACGCAAACATTCTATCACACACACACTCACATTCTCTCATACACACGCACACATTCCTTCAGTATTTCATGCTGAAGTGAAACTTGTGCCTGTGGTAATGATGCAAACGATGATCTACCATGTGCAATTGTGGGACTTGGTGAAGCCTGAATCCAACACATTGACAGGAACTCCATCCTCACTTCTATTTGCCTGTACCACGACCTCTGGCATCCTCTTCCAGAAACACACCACCCTCTGTGTGAAAGAAATTTTATATCGCTGCCTCTCACCTTAAACCTTTTCTCTCGAGTTTTAGACTTCCCTACCATGGGAAAAATCTGTCAGCTATCTACCTTCTGGATGTAGGTTTGCTCGCTGAGCTGGAAGTTTCATTTTCAGACGTTTCGTCACCATACTAGGTAACATCTTCAGTGAGCCTCCAAATGAAGCACTGCTGATGTTTCCTGTTTTTAATTTATATGTTTGGGTTTCCTTGGGTTGGTGATTTCATTTCCTGTGGTGACGTCATTTCCAATGGTGATGTCATTTCATGTTTTTCTTCTCAGGGGTGGTAAATGGGGTCCAGGTCAATGTGTTTGTTGATGGAGTTCCAGTTGGAATACCATGCTTCTAGGAATTCTCATGAGTGCCTCTATTTGGCATGTCCTAGGATGGATGTGTTGTCCCAGTCAAAGGAGTGTCCTTCATACTAGTGAGAGAGGGTCAAGTCTTTTTGTGGCTAGTTGGCATTCATGTTTTCTGGTGGAGAGTTTTCTGCCTGTTTGTCCAATGTAGTGTTCTTGTACAGTATTTTGTAAATGACATCAGTTTTGCTTGTTGGCTGTGTTGGGTCTTTCAAGTTCATTAGCTGCTGTTTTAGTGTGTTCGTGGGTTTGTGGGCTACCGTGATGCCAAGGGGTCTGAGTAGTCTGGCAGCCATTTCTGAGAAGTCTTTGATGTAGGGGAGAGTGGCGACGGTTTCTGGACGCATTTTGTCTACTTGCTTGGGTTTTTCCTGAGAATTCGGCGGACTATGTTCATTGGGTATCCATCCTTTTTGAATGCGCTATATAGGTGTAGACTCCACCCAAGAATTCCTGAAGATCATCAAAGACACCCAAGATAGAAGAGGATGAAATTATGGTCTCCTTTGATGTAACAGCCCTGTCCAAATCAATCAACATCAACCTGGCCAAGGAAACACTGACTACACTATTAGAAGACCCAAAGACACATACACCAAACACCACCAACTTCATCAGCAAGGACAGTGTCGTCAAGCTAGTGGACCTATGCCTTACCACACACTTCACCTTCAACAAGAAAACCTGCAGACAAACCAGCAGGATTCTTAGCAGAGGCAGTAATGCAGAGACTTGAATAAACAGCTCTGCCAACCATCCAACCCAAACTTTGGGTCCGCTGCATGGATGACACCTTTGTCATCACGAAAAGGAGAAAATGAGAAGAAACCTTCAAGATCATCAATAATGTCCTTACTGGCATAAAGTTCACTAAAGAGGAGGAAATCAACAACAAACTGCCATTCCTAGATGTCACAGTGGAGCGAAAAGCCAACGGGGAACTTCAAACCAGCGTCTACAGGAAAACAACACATACCGACCAAATACTGAACTATAGAAGCAATCATCCCAACACCCAAAAACGAAGCTGCATCAGGACATTAGTTCAATGAGTCCCCACGCACTGCAGCACAGAGCAACTGCGCAGAGTAGAGGAAAACCACCTATGCAGCACATTCAAAAAGAATGGATACCCAATGAACATAGTCTACCAATTTCTCAGCAACAAACCTAAACAAGCAGGCAAAACATGTCCAGAAACCCGAGCCACTCTTCCCAACATCAAATACATCTTGGAAATGACTGCCAGACTACTCAGTCCCCTTGGCATCATGATAGCCCACAAAACCACAAAACCACCAACCCACTAAAACAGCAGCTTATGAAATTGAAAGAACCTATGCAGGCAACAATCAAAACTAATGTCATTTACAAAATACTGTGCAAGAACGGTAACAAGCACTATATTGGACAAACACGCAGAAAACTCGCAACCAGGATACATGAACATCAGCTCGCCACAAAACGACATGTCCTTCTCTCACCAGTATCCTCACACACCACTTTGACTGGGACAACACATTCATCCTAGGAAAAACCAAACAGAGACATGCACAAGACTTCCTAGAAGCATGGCACTCCAACCTGAACTCTATCAACAAACACATTGACTTGGATTCCATTTACCACCTCCTGAGAAAAAGAACAGGAAATGATATCACCAGCCCAAGGAACCCAAACGTATAAATGGAACGCAGGGAACACTAGTAGGGCTTCGTCGGGAGGCTCACTGAAAATGTTACCTAGTATGGTGATGAAATGTCTGAAAATGAGCCTTCCAGCTCAACGAGAAAACCTACATCAAGAACCTCAATCTGAGTGACAAATTTTCTCAAAACTGGCTATCTACCTTATCGATGTCTCTCATGATTTTATAAACCTCTATAATGTCATCCCTCAGTCTCCTGCACTCCAGGGAAAAAAAGTCTCAGTCTATCCAACCTCTCCTTATACCACAAAACTTCAAGTCCAGGTAGCACCCCAGCAAATCATTTCTGCACTCTTTCTAGTTTAACACTATCCTTTCTACAGCAGTGTGACCAGAAGTGCACAGTTCTCCAAATGTGGCCTCACCCCATCTTGTTCAGCTGCAACAAGACATTCCAACTCCTATACTCAATGCTCTGACTGATGAATGCTTGCTTGCCAAAAGCCTTTGTCACCATTCTGTCTACCTGTGAATCCACATTCAAGGAGCTTTGAACCTGTACTCCGAGACTGCTTTGTTCTATACCACTCCCCAGGGTCTTCCCATTGACTTTGTAAATCCTGCCCTGGTTTGTCCCAACAAAATGAAACACCTTACATTTGTCTAAATTAAACTCCATTTGCCATCCCTCAGCTTACTGGCCTAGTTTATCAAGACCTCGCTGCCTTCCCAGATAACCTTCTTCACTGTCCACTACAACATTAATATTGGTGTCATCCACAAACTTCCGAACCATACCTCCAACATTCTCATCTAAATCATTTATATAAATAACAAATAACATTATTTGTTGTGGTGGTTCTGTTCGCCGAGCTGGGAATTTGTGTTGCAGACGTTTCGTCCCCTGTCTAGGTGACATACTCAGTCACCTGAGTGGGAACCTTCTGTGAAGCGCTTCTGTGATCTTTTCTCCGGCATTTGTAGTGGTTTGAATCTGCCGCTTCCGGTTGTCAGTTCCAGCTGTCCACTGCAGTGGCCAGCATATTGGGTCCAGATCGATGTGCTTGTTGATTGAATCAGTGGATGAGTGCCATGCCTCAAGGAATTCCCTGGCAGTTCTCTGTTCGGCTTGTCCTATAGTAGGATGACTTACCAGGGGTATGCAGTGGGGTGCAGTCTCTGGAACAGATTCTGTCCCTGTTGCACAGAAGGGAAGCAGGGAAAGGAGGAGAGGGTTAGTCATTGGGGACTCAATACTGAGAGGATCAGATGGAAGATTTGTTGAGAACGAAAAGGACTCATGGTTTGTGTGTTGCCTCCCAGGTGCTAGGGTCCGTGATGTCTCGGATCGTGTCTTTGGGGTCATGAAGGGAGAGGGTGACTGACCCTAAGTCATAGTCCATATCGGTACCAATGACATAGGTAGAAAGAGGGATAGGGATGTAAGGCAGGATTTCAGGCAGCTAGGGTGGAAGCTGAGAGCAAGAACAAACGGAGTTGTTATCTCTGGTTTGTTAGCTGAAAATGTGTTGCTGGAAAAGCGCAGCAGGTCAGGCAGCATCCAAGGAACAGGAGAATCGACGTTTCGGGCATAAGCCCATCTTCAGGAATCTATGGTTTGTTACCCGTGCCATGTGAGAGTGAGACGAAGAGAGATATCAGCTGAACACGTGGCTGCAGGGATGGTGCAGGAGGGAGGGTTTCAGGTACACAGATAATTGGGCTTCATTCTGGGAAAGGTGGGACCTGTACAAATAGGACGGTCTTCACTTGAACCAGAGGGGTACTAATATCCTGAGGGGGAAATCTGCTGGTGCTATTTGGGTGAGATTACACGAGCTCAGCGGGGGGTGGGGGTTGTTCCAATACACAGGTGGATAAGAGTAGGGAGGACATGGACAAGATTTCATGGTCACAGGAGCATGCTGGCAGAC
Source organism: Chiloscyllium plagiosum (assembly GCF_004010195.1). Classification (NCBI taxonomy): domain Eukaryota; kingdom Metazoa; phylum Chordata; class Chondrichthyes; order Orectolobiformes; family Hemiscylliidae; genus Chiloscyllium; species Chiloscyllium plagiosum. The sequence continues at coordinate 6,211 of NW_025212580.1, read as the reverse complement.
AGCAAACTGGTTTGAAGTGTGTCTACTTCAACACCAGGAGTATCCGGAAACAGGTAGGTGAGATTGCAGCATGGATAGGTACCTGGGACTTCAATGTTGTGATCATGACTGAGACATGCATAAAGCAAGGTCAGTAATGGGTGTTGCAAGTTCCACTGTTTAGGTCTTTCAAAGAAATCAGGGAAGGCGGTAAAAGAGAGGGTGGTGTGGCTTTGGACGGTATAATAATGGATGGAAGAACTTTTGACGAGGTCTAATCGACATGGGTGGCATGGGCTGAGGATAGAAACAGGAAAGGAGAGGTCACATCGCTGGGAGTTTTTAATAGTCCTCTACAAAGTTCCTAGAATGTGGAGGAGAGGATTGGCAAATCGATTCTGGGCAGAAGTGAAAGGTACAGGGTGGTCATTATGGGGGAATTTAGCTTCCCCAACATTGACTGGAAATGCCACAACTCTATTACGTCGGATGGATCAGCTTTTGTCCAATGTGTGCAGGAGGGTTTTCTGATACAGTACATCGAAGGGCTGACAAGTCGGGAGACCACATTAGATCTGGTGCTTGGTAATGAACAAGGCCAGGTGTTTGATTTAGAAATAGGTAAGCACATTAGAGGGAGTGACTACAATTCAAAGTTAAAAATCACATAACACCAGGTTATACTCCAACAGATTTAATTGGAAGGATTAGTTTTCGTAATGCTGCTCCTTCATCAGGTGGTGTGATTTTTAACTTTGTACACCCCAGTCCAACACCGGCATCTCCAAATCATGACCATAATTCAGTTACATTTAGTTTAGTGATGGAAAAGAATACGTATATGCCACAGGGCAAGAGTTATAGATATGGAGAGGGCAATTATAAGGCGATTAGGCAGGACTAAGGAGGTTAAGAATGGGGCAGCAAAATGCAGGGGATGGAGACAATCGAAATGTGGAACTGGCTTAAGGAACAGATATTGTGTGTCTTTGATAGATATGTCCCTGTCAGGCAAGGAGGAGGTGGCAAGAGAACTGAAAAGATGGTAAGGGAACCGTGGTTTACTAAAAAAACATGGCATATCTCGTTCAGCAGAAGAGAGAGGCTAATGTGATGTTGGGATGAGATGGTTCAGATGAGGCGATGGTGAGTTACAGAAAAGCTAGATAGGATTTACAGGTAGAGTTAAGAAGAGCAAGGAGGGGTCATGAGCAGTCTTTAGCAGGTAGAATAAAGGAGAACACTAAATCTTTTTCTCAATATGTGAGGAATAAAACGATGACTAAGGTAGGAAAAGGGCCTGTCAAAGACAGAAGTGGGAAGTTGTGTGTGGACCCTGTGGAGATTGAAGAGGTGCTGAATAAATATTTCCCATCTGTTCTCACTAAGGAAAAGGAGGATATTATAGAGGAGAAGACTAAGATACACATTATGAGACTTGAAAGGCTTGAGGTTAGTAAGGAGAAGGTGATATTATTTCTAGAAGGAGTGAAAGTAGGTAAGTCCCTGGGCCAGATGGGATTTTTCTGAGGATTCACTGAGTGTTTGATTATTTACTGCCTCTGAAAGAACCCAGTAAGCTACTCAGTTCATCAACTTCTACAGGGAATTCAAAGCAGGTTGAAACTGGCTGGGCCATCTGGTGTTCGAAATGACATTAGTACATCCTGCCAAATCAACCCTGCACATCCTGTTTCCTAACAAAAACTCTGATAGGATCTTCCATTACCATTCCTGGATACGTTCTATCCTATCAGAGGGAGAGATCTACCAGAAGAGGCAACACAGTGGTATACTGTTGATGAGGATTTGATATGATGATACTGTGGCTTTATGAGGTTATTTTGTTCTGTTTTATTTTAAAAGAGAGGTTTTAAGGCAAAGGTGGTAAGCAGTCTACAAAAACCAATAGAGTAAATACCTTGTGAGGCCTTGAGTTTTTTTTTAAAGTTGGAACAATAAAATCATCTTGAATGGGTGGGGGTAAGCTCTCACAGAACCAGAATTTTTAGGATTTTAGTTTATCAGTAGCAGTTGTTGTTGGGGTCTCAGCAGGCTTAGAAGCTGCAGTAGGTCTCTCTCAGCTGCTGTACTCTCTTTCTTTTGATATATTCTCCTCCTGGGTCACTGGAGTTGCATGCAACACCATCTGATTGACTGAATTTGCCTTTTTCCAAGGGTGAGTTAATGAAATGTTGCATATTTGGTCAGTTAATTAGTAGTAGGTACTATATCTATAGTTCTGTTAAGGTTTCCAATAGAGTTAAGATATTCCAATTCCTTCTATCTTATTGTAGTTTAACAATAGTGGATGAATAAAGTGTGTTTTACATAAAATCTGGTAGTTTGGCCAATTAATTTGCTTCTGGAACAAAGCACCTTACGTTTACCTTAAAGTAAGAAAAAGTTAGGATCTAGGCTATCTTCTTAATATATTTTGGGAGGGGTTGGTCTGGACCATAAACATTGGAGGTTGTTGTTGAGATCAAAATCTCTAGTTCCAATTTGGGATTAGTATTATTGGACTCAAAGGTAATAAGTGGTAAATATTATTTTCTTTTATCTCAGGTCTTGAATTTGTTTGGTTTAAACAGAGAGTGCCTTGTGTAATAATGGCTCTTTCAGTCATTAAGAGTTTCCTGAGGGTGAAAGAAATCACTTTGAAGTTTTTACAGGAAGTGAGCAAGAAAAGATTTTTGGAATTGGCAAAGGAGATGGAGTTGGAATTGTCTGTGCCTGTGAGGAAAAGGGAGATATTTATGGCAATTGCACAGCATTTACAATCACCAGGAATGCCATTGGAATCTTTGGAAATGGCTAAAATTCAATTGAAAATGGAAATAGCTTGAACATGAAAAGGAAATGAAACAGTTTAAATTGCAATTAAAAGTAGAGAAAAAAGATAAGGAGAGGAAAGCCTTAGCAGAGAGGGAGAAAGAAAGAGAGAGAGAGGGGAGTATACAGACAGAGAGTTAGAGTGGGGAGATAGTGAGAGAGTGGGAGTGGGAAGAGACACAGAGGGAGGGTGTAGAGAGAGGCAGAGTGGGAGTGGGTGGAGAAATAGAGTGGCAAGAGGGCAGAGAGAGTGGGACGGGTACAGCAAGAGAGATGGGGAGAGTGGGAGGTGTGTGCAGCGAGAGAGGGAGGAGTAAAGAGAGTCGGGTATAGAGAGAGAGGATAGGGAGAGATTGGGAGGGTGTCGAGAGGGAGTGGGAGGTCGCCGAGAGAGTGTGTACGAGTGGGTTAGAGAGACAGAAAGTGGGCGGGGTAAAGACTGAAAGAGGGAGGGGGAGGAAGAGAGAGACAGAGAGAGAGGGATCTTCGAGAGAGAGGATGATACAGAGTGGGACAGGAGTATTTCAGTTTTTGCCGGACATTCCTGGGGAGTCTATCAATACTTACAGAGGGGTTCTTGGAAGTGTGTCAATATCTACAGGGGTGTTCCGACGAGTGTGTCGGTGTATACAGGGTGTCCTGATGAGTGTATTGGTAGTTACAACGGTGTCTTGGGTGTTTCAGTATTTCAAGCGGTGGCCCGGGGACTGTGTTGTTATTCACAGGGGAGCCCTGGAGAGTGTCAGTTTGTCCCGGGTTTGTACTGGTATTTACAGGGGGTTCCTGAGAAGAGTCTAAGCATTTGCAGTTGCTCCCAGGGAGTATGTCTTCTCGCGAGTGTGTCAGTTGTTATGGGGTGGGTGGGGGGGGGGGTGGGGTGTCTCCGGAAGTGTATCGGCATTGGCAAGGGATTGGCAGCCAGTGTATTATTACTTACAGGGGGTCTCCGAGGAGAGTGTCGGTATTTATAGGGGGATCCTGTGGGGAATGTAAGTATTTACAGTGGGGTCAGGGGACACCATAGGTATTTGTGTGGGTGGTCCGGGGAGAGCGCCGGTATTTTCAGTGTGTTCCCAGAGAGATTGTTGGTATTTCCATGGTGGTCACTATTCACAGGGAATTTGCAGGGGTGTATTCAGCATTTACAGGGGGGTCCTGGGAAGTGTGAAGTATTTACAGTGGAGTTCCCGTGCAATGTGACTGTATTGACAGGAGTGTCTGGGGAGCAAATCAGTATTTAGAGGGAGTCCCAGTGTGTGTCAGTATTGGGCGGCACGGTGGCTCAGTGGTTAGCACTGCTGCCTCACAACATCAGGGTCCTTTTTTTGATTCCCGCCTGTCTGTGTAGAGTTTGCACAATCTCCCTGTGTCTGCGTGAGTGTCCTCCGGGTGCTCCGGTTTCCTCCTACAATCCAAATATGTGCAGGTCGGGTGAATTGGCCATGCTGAATTACGCACAGTGTAAGGTGCATTAGTCAGGGGTGAATATCGGGTAGGGGAAGGGGTTTGGGTGGGTTTCTCTTTGGAGGAGCGGTGTTTACTTGTTGGGCTGAAAGGCCTGTTTCCACACTGTGGAGAATCTAATCTAATCTTTCCAGGGGTGTCCCAGGGAGAGTGTCTGCATTTACAGCGAGCATCCCGGAGAGTGTGTCATTATTAACAGGGGGATACCAGGGAGTGTGTCAATATTTAAAGGGAGGTCCCGATGATGAGTGTTGATATATGCAGGGTGTCCTGGGGAGAGTGTTGGTATTTACTAGGGGTCCCTGGGAATGAGTCAGCATTTACAGGGCCGAACCATGCAGTGTGTTTGTATTTATCGTGGGGTCCCGGGGAGTGTGCCAGTATTTCAAGTGGGTCCTGGGGAGTGTGTTGTTATTTACGTGGGGGTTCTGGAGAGTGTGTCAGTGTTAACAGGGGGGTCCTGGGGAGCATGTCGATATATATAGAGTGCCCCGGGGAGTGTGTTGTTATTTACAAGAGGGTTCTCGGGAATGTGTCAGTATTTGCAGGGGGTTCCCAGGGAGTGTGCCAGTATTCAAATGTGGTCCCGGGGAGTGTGTCAGCATTTACAGGGCTCCCAGGGAGTGTGTTGTTATTTAGTGCGGGACCTGGGGATTGTGTTGTTATTTACAGGGTGTTCAGGAGAATGTGTCGGCATTTGCGGGGGGGTTCCCGGGGATTGTGTCAACATTTACAAGGGCATCCCAGGGAGCGTGTCAGTATTTTCAGGGTGGTCCTGTGGTGTGTTTCAGTAATTACTGGGATGTGGTGCAGAGTCTGTCAATATTTTCAGGAGGGGTCCCGTGTATTGTGTCAATATTTACAGAAGGGGTAACGGGGAGTGTGTCGGTATTATCAAGGAGACCTGGGGAGTCTGTCGATATTTACAGGGGCATCAAGTGGACTATGTCAGTATTTACGTGTGAGTCGCGCGAAGCGTGTCAGTATTTAAAAGTGGTGTCCTGGGGAGTGTGTCAGTATTTACAGGACACAAGCAAGGGATTGTGTTAGTATTTACAGGGGATTCCAGTGAGAATGTCCTTATTTGCAGTAGGGTTCCCTGTGCAGTGTTTTTATATTTACAGGGGCATCCCAGGGAGAGTGACGGTAATTACACACAGCATCCCGGGTAGTGTGCTGTTATTTGCAGGGAGTATGTCTGTATTGACAGGTATTTCCCTCGGTGAGTATAGGTAATTATGGGGGGGAGGGTACCGTGGAGTGTGTTAGTATCTCCAGGACTTGGCGCCAGTGACTGCGTTGGTATTTCAAGGGGGCATGCGGGATGTGTGTCACAGGGTGGTCCTGTGGGGTGTCCTGGGGAGTATTTCAGTATTTACAGGGCGCTTCCGTAGAATGTATAATTATTTACAGGGACGCCCAGCGAGTGTGCCAGTGTATACAGGATGATGCCGGGGAGTGTGTCAGTATTCACAGTGGGCACTTGTGCTGTGTGTTAGTATTTGCGGGAGGTTCCAGATTATCAGCATTTATAGGGGTGTCCTGACGAGTGTGTCAGTATTTTCGGGGGTGTGAGTTCCCGGCGAGTGTGTCGGTGTATACAAGGGTTACTGGGGTATATATTTGTATTTACAGGGGTGTCCCAGTGGATTGTGTCGGCATTTACAAGGGTGTTTCTGAGGCGTGTGTCAGTATTTACAGGTGGGGTCACAGGGAGATTGTCTGTATATACAGCGGGTGTCCCAGCTAATGCGTCGTTATTCACGGGGGGATCCTGGGGAGTGTGTCAGTATTCACAGGAGCACCACAGGAAGTTTGTCAGAACTTACTGGTGGCTTCTCGATGAGTGTGTCAGTATTTGCAGAGTGTTCAGAGAAGAGTGTCAAATTTATAGGGTTTTTTTTAAATATGGCAATATTTGGGGTGACAAGGT
>NW_025212579.1:23854-27383 GCF_004010195.1 Chiloscyllium plagiosum | reverse complement strand
ATCCCATCACCGCCCAGCTCCAATCACTTCCTTGTAGAAAGTACCATCCACAAAATTAAATCCTAGGATGGAGAGGGTGATTGTTTTTTAAAACACAGGAGACTCAAAGATAGCCACAGTCTCTTGTTGGACAGAAAGTGGGATTGGAGCACATTCTGGAGCAGGAAGGGAGAATCCTGTGGGATCTCCCTGTGCGTCAATGGCCCACAGCATTGCTGGCACAAAGACTGCTGGGAAACTGTTTATCAAAGGGAATATTGTCAAATATAAATGTTGCAGTCTTTTAAAAGGTTACCATCCACATGGTTAAATCAGAGAAAAGGAAAAAGATTAGAGATGAAGAAGGGGAGGGTGGAGAGAGAGAAAAAGTGGGAAGTGGTTTGAATTTGTCAAACAGCAGGATCTTTGTCATCCTGAAGCCAGAATTGAACCCTCAACCAGCATCAGTGATACACACAATCTGTCTGTGGTCCCACTGCTACTTGTGGGATCGAGTTGAGACTGAAGGGTTAGTAACAGAATGAGTATGCCATTGGCTCAGAGACAGGAGACAGGATAGAGGGTAATGAGGGTTTCAGACTGGAGGGAATTTTAAAACAGATTTGAAGCCTGGGGTTAAAGTAACTGGGGCCTTGGGATTTGACACAAACACATCAAACCCCAGGGAGTGTCTGACAGACAGGACTTCCCAAGGAGGGAATTAAACCTTAAATGAGAAACTCTCTCCAAAAACTTGTTCTAATATCAGACTAACACTACTTGTGGGAACTTGCTGTGTCTCAAACCACCTGCAGAGTGGTCTACATTGTAGCAAGGCTGACCAAATGTGATAATCACATAAATAAGATCCAGGTTGGCCCAATCCCTGAGTAACTGGGAGGGGATCTCTCTCTCTCTCCCTCTCTCGCAGCAATATGACTCGTGGTTATTTGAGATGGGGGAGTGGAAATTTTTGCAGCACAAGGTGATTGTTTTTGAGACAAAGGGGTAAAAGAACACAAGATGTACAGAGAGACTGTGTGGGAAGGAGGGAGGGATAGAGGGATAAGATGTGTCTTTGTAGCTGGGCTGGGAAAGGGAGACAGGATCTGGGAGAGGAGGGAGAGAACGGAGCTCTCCAATATCTCATCACCACCCAACTCCAATCGCTTCCTTCTAGAAAGTACCATCCACAAAATTGCATCCTGGGAAGGAGGGGTTGATGTTTTTTTTAAAAAAATACCAGGAGTTCTAAAGAAATCCATCCTCTCGTTTTGAAGAGATAAGTGGGTTTGGAGCACATTCTGGAGCAGGAAGGGGGTACGTTGTGGGATCTCTCTGTGCGTCAATGGCCCACAACATTGCTGGCACAGAGACTACTGGGAAACAGTGTCCCAGTTTATAAAAGGGAATATTGTCAAATATAAATGCTGCTGTCTTTTAAAAGGTGAGATAAATATTACCATGGACACGATTAAATTAGAGAGAGACAGAAAACAATTAGAGATGGAGAAGGGGAGGGTGGAGACAGAGACTGAGACAGCAAGAGAAAGGGGGAGAGAGAGAGAGAGAGAGAGGGAAATGGTTTGAAATTGTCAAACAACAGGATCTTTGAACCCTTAACCAGCGTCAGTGAAACACACAATCTGTCTGCTGTCACCCTGCTACTTGTGGAATCTTGTTGTGTCTCAAATCACCTGCAGAGTCTCCCACATTGCAACAAGTTGCTCTGTGTCAAAATGTAGTTGACAGAGGCTTGGACTTTACATTTTCTTTGTCTCTCTCTCTCTCGCTCGCTCTGTCAATCTCCTTCACTCTGCACCTCCCTCAGTCTGGGTCTCCATCACTTTCTCTCTGTCCATGGTCTGGGTCTTTCTTTCTGCCTTCCTCTCTCTGTCTTCCTCGTTCCCTCTCTTCATCACCATTCCTGATTCTGGGTCGGTCCCCTGATCCCCTCAATCTCTCCAGACCGTCCCATCATTTTAAACCCTCAAGGCTGCGATGTGACGGGTCAGGTTTACAAAATGACGGGAGCGACCACATTTCAGAGACAGAGGCTGGAATCGGAGAGAGTGTGGGGCAAGAGAGAGGGAGAGAGGGAGAGCATGGAAAGGGAAGGATGGGAGTGGGATCAGAGGGCTGGAGTAGGGAGGGGTGGGTGATGTGGGGCAGTGAATAGACACTAGGGCTGAGGGAGAGGAGGTGGGGGTCTCCAGTGTTCAGACACTGAACATTTCAGCCCATGAGTGAAGTTGGCAGCCTGGGATAGAGAGAACGAGACAGAGAGATACACACAGAGTTGGTGCAGCCTCTGGGTTCCAAATGTGTGGGTATGATGTGTTCCTATTGGAACGCAGTGAGACTACATGTGGGATCTTGCTGTGCAGTGGTCCCTGCGTTGCAACTTTAGCCCATTCTGGGCGATTGTGTTGGGGGGTGGGGAGGATGGGTAGTCAGGAGTCCTGAGACTGCGTGAGGCTTTGTGATCATTGGACGGCCATATCTGTGTTTTGGACAGGACCACGGGGCAGTGAGGTTTCAAGGGAATGTGCAGGCGCCACTCGAACGTAGCTTATTCAGGAGCTGAGGGTAACGGGACAGGGCAGGGGGAGGGCTGATTTCCCTGTGTCTCCATCCAGCCCCGGAGTTGAAATGGGGGAGGTTAGTATTTGTTGGTAACTTAACAGGGAGGTCTGTTTCCACATTGCAGTCTGTGGGATCTTGCTATGCGGGAACAGCCTTCATCCTTTTCTTTTCCAGTAGCAGTTGGCCACACTTCCCAAATTCAGGCAAGAGGGCGGGAGGTGGTTCTGAATGTGGATGCTGAAGGTACAGACACCCTCAAAGTGTCCCTCAGCATGGGCTGGTGGAATCTTGCTGTGCAGAATACCAATGTCAGCCTCTCTGTGTGTCTGTGTGAGGGGAGGGGGTGTCTGGGGGTTGTTCGGGAGGTGGTGTGAGTGGTTGGGGAGTGTTCTGTCAGAGTGTACAGGAAATCCCTCAGTGGTCCCACATTCGACTGCCTATGGGATCTTGCTGTGCATCTCCCAGCCTACGGGTTGCCCCTTAAACATCACAGAAACCTGTCTACAGGGCCTGGAATCTGTTTGCTGACAGTCAGCTACAAAGACACATCTTATCCCTCCATCGTTCTCTCCTTCACACACTCTGTACACCAGAACTGCAAAAAGAGGAAGAAAACACCTCTACAATGTATTCGCCAAAAACGAATACCCCCGCAATTTCATCAGCAGATGCCTAAGGGAAAAACAACGGAATGAGGACATGCCACAACCCAAAGGACTAGCCACGTTACCATACATCAAGAACATTTCTGAACTGACAGCCAGACCACTAGGACTCATAACAGCACACAAACCAACAGCCACTCTCAGGCAACAACTCACCAGGACAAAGGACCCGATATCCAACATGAGCAAAACCAATGTTGTGTACAAAATCCCATGCAAGGACTGCACAAAACACTACATAGGACAAACAGGAAGACAGCTAACGATGTGTATCCATGAACACCAACTAGCCACGAAAC
>NW_025212579.1:15650-23503 GCF_004010195.1 Chiloscyllium plagiosum | reverse complement strand
ATTAGTATTAAATGTCGGCACAACATCGTGGGCCAAAGGGCCTGCTCTGTGCTGTACTTTTCTATGTTTCATGTTCCCACTAGTTTTCCAAATATTTCAAAGTTTGATTGCCTTGTTTTCTTGGGCTGGTGTAAATCTTGTTTTATAAACTCTCGATGAAAATGGTCGATGTTCTTCTGTGCTGTAGGTGTTACCATTTTGGTGTGATAGAAACACAAGTTGCAGATTAAATTGCATTAGATCAAATGACGTGGCAGATAAGAATGAAAGAAACAATAGTAAGTGAAACGATTCGGAGAAATTTAGGACTCAGCAAAGGGTGGCATAAATCCTGATGAGGGGACAGACCGAATATGATTGCAGCCTGCTCTTGAAACCAAGATCCCTGTTACATTCCTAAGCCACTTCCAAATCTTGCCTGTAACCTCCCCAACAGTGAATCAAGTTGGGAGGATGTTAATTCCAGTCCTGACAAGATGCAAACTGTCCGTCTTGCTGAGGTCTAACCTTCTCCTGAGCTGGTCCCAATGCCTCCGGTACATGCTGTCTGACCTCCTGAAACAGTTTTCCAGCCACATGTTCATCCATCCAATTCAGCTGCTTCAGTTCTCACCAGCACATCGGACTGACAGTAATTCTGAAATTACTGTATTTTGGATCCTGCTTTTCAATGTTATTATTTGCTGCCTGAAATGGACCACATCTCGCCTTCCTACCAAGGTCTTTGATAGAAACATGGAGCACTACCCTTCCCTTTTGATACTGTTTCAGCATAAGCCAGTGACTAAACTATCGTTCAGGCCTGGTGTTAAAACAGTTACTGCCTCTTTTGTGGTTTCTGGAGGGATTTAATTACCTTTTTGCGATATTCCATGGAACAGCTAACACCAACCGAGGAGTCTGTTATTCAATCCAGGGCTAATACAAAGAAGTAAATTGAATCCAGAGATTCCAATATTTAAAGAAAGGAACATTTCCACACCGAAATAATACAGGAGTGCTTGAGCTTACTTCGGTCCTTGGCCATTCCTGCCAGATTCATTGTTTTCTTTTAAATCTGAGATGAGTAGAGTTTGGTTAAATGAGGTTGGGAAGAGCTCTGACAATGATGCGAAATGGAACATTTAGAGATGGCAGTCAATGGCCTCGGCATCATTGAATAAGAGAATAGACTCCAGGAGATAAACTGTCTGAACAACAGAATTGTGGAGCTGGCAAAGCACAGCAGGTCATGCAGCATCCAACGAGCAGGAGAATCAATGTCCTGGGCAAGAGCTCTTCATCAGGAATGAGGCTTGTGAGCCGAGGGGGTAGATCGAGGTATATGGGGCTGTGGGGAAGGTAGCTAAGAGTGCGAAAGGTAGATGAAGGTGGAGGTGATGGTGATAGGTCGGAGAGGACGGTGGAATGGATGATGAAAGGAAGATGGACAAGTCATGAGGGCAGTGCTGAGTTGGAAGATTGGAATTGGGATAAATTGGGGAGAGGGGAAATGTGGAAGCTGGTGAAGTCCACATTGATGCCGTGTGGTTGGAGGGCCCCAAAGCGGAAGATGAGGCGTTCTTCCTCCAGACGTCGGGTGGTTCGAAAGTGGTGATGGAGGAGGCCCAGGACTTGCATGTGCTTGGCAGAAGAGGAGGGGTTGTTAACGTATTCAGCCATGTGGCAGAGAGGTTGGTTGGTGCGGGTATCCCTGAACACTGTCGGGATAGATCTCATATTCTGATGACTTGTGCTGCTGTTTCATGTTCAGTTAAACCATAGACCTGATGCCACAAGCAATTTGATAACACAAACGTTCAATGGTTTGATCTGGAGGCAAGCAATCTGATTGACTCGATTACAAGGGTCTCACGGAGTCATATAATCATGGACTTTCTTAGCACAGAAACAGGCCATTTGCCCAACTCATTTACACCACCCAGTTTTTACAAATAAACTAGTCCCATTTACTTATATTCGGTCCATGTTCCCCCAGATATTGCCCAACTATGTACCTGTCCAATTGTTTCTAAAATGATGAATGCTACATCTACTAGCCTGTTCCAGACACTCATCACACTTATGTGAACCAATTGCCCCTTTGGATTGTTTTGCATCTCTCCCCTCTCACCTTAAACCTCTGCTCTCTACATTTAGACTCCCTTACCATAGGGAAACGCTGCTGTCTGTCTATCTAATCCATGCCTCTCATGATTTTATGGAGCTCCACAAGGTCCTCCCGTCAGTCTCCTATGCTCCAGGGAGAAATGTCTCATGAAATCCAGCCTCTCTTTATAACTCTAACATTTCAGTCAGTGCAGCATCCTCGAAAATCTTCTCTGCACACTTTCTAATTTAATAATATCCTCTCCTTAATAGGGAGACCAGAATTGCATGCAGTACTCCCAATGTGACCTTACCAACATCTTGTACAGCTATAACAAACGTCTCAACTCCTGTACTCAATGATCTGACTGACGAAGTCAAACATGATGAAAGGCCCCTTCACCAACCTGTTGACGTGGGACTCAAAATAAAAGGAACTATGAACTTACACTCCAAGGTCCCTTTACTCGGCAACATTCCTCTGAAGCTTTTCATTAAGTATATCAATCCTGGCTTGATTTGCCCTACCAAAATGTCGCACCTCACATTTATGTAGACTAAACTCCATTTGCCGCTCATTGTCCCATCTGATCAATATTCCATTGAACTCTGAGGTAACCTTCTTCATTGTCAACGAAACCACCAATTTTGGTGTCACCTGCAAATTACCAACCATATACTCCATATTCACATACATACCATTTACATAAATGACAAAAAGCAGTGGACACAGCACCAATCTTTGCAACATACTGCTGGTCACAGGCCTCCAGTCCGAAAAGCAACACTCCATCACTACACTCTGCCTCCCAACTTTGAGCAAATTTTGTATCCAAATGACTAGTTTTCCCTACATTGCATGTGATATAACCTTGTTAACCAGTTCACCGTGCAGAACCTTGTCGAATGCCTTACTGAGGTCCATACAGACAACAAACTGTACTCCCCCTTCATTAAAGTTTTTCATCACTTGTTCAAAAAACTCAAATAAATTAGGGAGACACGATTTTTCACACACAAAGCCATGTTGACTATCCCTAACCCTAATCAGCCTGTGCCTTTCCAGATACACGTAAATCCTGTCCCTCAGAATCCCCTCCAACAACTTGCTCACCACCGATGTCAGGCTCACTGGTCTATAGTTCCCTGGCTCGTCCTTATCAGCTTTCCTAAATAATGGCACCAAGTTACCCACCCTCCAGTCTTCCTGTGCCTCATCTGTGACTAACGATGATACAAATATCTGAGAAAGAGACCCAGCAATCACTTCGTTAGCTTCCCACAGAGTTCTGGAGTACACTTCATCAGGGACGTGGATTTATCCACATTTATACGTTTTAAGAGTCCAGCACCTCCTCCTCTGTAGTATAAATACCTTGCAAGATATCGCTGTTTATTTCCCCAAATTCTCTATTCATCCATATCCTTCTTCACAGTATACAATGATGCAAAACATTGGTTTAGCATTTCACCCATCTGCTAAGTTCCACACATGCACGGCCTTGCTGATCTTTGAGGGGTCCTATGCTCTCCTTCATCACTTTTTTGTCTTTAATGCATCTGTAGAATCCATCCGTTTGGATTCTCCTTAACCCTATATACTCATAGCTATCTCATGTCCTGTTTTCTCCCTCCTAATTTCACTCTTGCATATACTTCCATTGACGTTTTACTCTTCTAGTGAATCTAAGGACTCACTCGATCCCGGCTGTCAAAATCTGTGATATGCTTCCTTCTTTTCCTTGACCAGAAACTCAAGTTCTCAAATCATCCAACATTCGCTACATCTACTAGTCTTTTACCCTTTACCCTGCTGGAACATACTGTCTCAGGACTCTCAGTGTCATATTTTTAAAGGCTTCCCATTTTCCAGCCATCCCTTTATGTACGAATATCCACTCCCAATCAACTTTTGAATGTTCTTGCCGAATACCAATAAAATTCACCTTCCTACAAAATAGAATTTTAACTTTTAGTTCAGCCCTGTACTTTCCCATCACTATTTTACAACTAATAGGATTATAATCACTGGCTCAAAAGTGCTACCCCACCATTACCTCAGTCACTTGTCCTGCCTTATTTCCCCAAGTAAAGTCAAGATTTGCTCTTTCCCTACTTCCATATACTGAGTGAGAAAATTCTCTTGTTCACGCTGAACAAATTCTTTTCCATCCAAAACCTTAACACTGTGGCAAACCCAGTCTATGTTTGGAAATTTAACCCTCCCCTACCGTTTAATGTTAATGGAATCCCCATAGTATGGATACAGACCATACATCCCAACACATCCACACTGACCCTCTGAACAGCATCCCTCCCACATCAATCCCTCTGTACTATCCCATTGCTATGCACCTCATTTACACATCCTGAGATGCATGCCAGTCCAGTGAACCCATGTAGCTTTGGACTGTGGGAGAAGTCCATAGCACCCAGCAGAAACCCACATATAAATGAGGAGAAATTGCAAACTCCACACAGCCAGGTGTCCCAGGCTGGAATTGAACTCAGGTCCCTAACACAAAGGGGCAGCAGCGCTGACTACTGAGCCACCATGCCTGTGCTTACACGTAACTGAGATGTCCTTACAAATTTGCTTCTCAATTTCCTCCTGACTATCAATCTTGATAAGTTGTTTAACCCTTTCTGATTTTTCAGTACCATCTAAATAACTTCCCGAAAAGTACTCCCGGGGAATATCCTTCCCAATTGCAGCCATAATTTTATCCCTTATCAAAAGCACAACTTCCCCTCCTTGCCTGCCCCATTTTCTATTCTCCTTATAGCAATTACAACTTGGAACATTTAGCAGCCAGTCCTGTCCATCCCTGAGCCACGTCTCATATCCCAATCCTTTGTTATCAAACATGCCCTGAGTTCATTAGCTTTAGCTGTGAGGCCTCTTGCATTGAAATAAATGTAGTCTAATTTATCAGTCCTACCTCGTTCTCTACTCTACTCCTGCCTGCCTTGACTGACTTGCTTCTTTTGGCAACTGTACCAGCCTCAAACTGATTTCTTTCCTCACTATCTCTCTGCGTCCCAGCCACTTCCCTTACCAGCTTACATTCTGCCAACTATCTCTTACATGTCCCGCCGCCAATATTAGGGCCCTTCCAGTTCAGATGCAACTTGCCATTCTTAAACAGGTCACTTCGAACGCAGAAGAAATTTCAATAGTTCAAAAACGTGAATACAAAAACAATGTTAAGGATAATTAGAAAATGGAAGGAAGAACCAGAAAGAGAGAGAGAGAGAGAGAGAGAAAGAAGACTGGAATGCACCAATTACAAAGAAAATAAAATATTATCTTTGTATCTGAAAGTGGGCAGCTTTCGTAACAAAGTAAACCAATGCATAGGACACATTGAATGAAATAATGATGGCATGGGGATTATGAGATGAAAGCAGCCACCCAAGAAGGTGATCTCTCAGCCCCCTCATGATATATATGAAGAAATATTGATTGCTTGTGATAGTGGAATGGTAATAATTATAACTGACATGAATCTACATCCAGACTGTATACAGTAAATCAGATTGGCAATATAACATGGATGAAAAGTTATCGATGACTCTCGAGAGTGAGAGCTGCATGTTCTGGTGAAACCAGACAGCAGGTTATGTTATTACCATCTTATTGATACTGTCTAAAGAGAAAAAGATTTATGAAACAATCTCGGTGTAAAGGCACTCATAAGTAGCAGACATCACAATATGATTCAATTGTACGTCCAATTTGAAAGGATGATTGAATCTAAGACAAGAATTTTAATCTTAAAACAAAGGTCACTGTTTGGGCTTGAAAATTAAGCTAACTGAAGTGAATGGCATAATCGGCTAGGAGATAGATTAATAGAGAATGGGAGGTGGCAGGCATTTTAGGGGAGACTTCAGAATATTCAAAATAATCATATTCCAAATGAAAAAAAAGTAGTTTTAAAGGGAGGAACCGCTTTCTGTCTTTAATTGAAGAAGTTGAAGTAAGGTAAATATGGTTAGGGTGTCTCTATAAACCAGTTTAGAAACGGCCCATCATGCAAACCAGGGCTGCATCAATTATACGAAAAACCTATATAATTCCCCACAGGCAGAGTCTGCCTCTACCGTTTTCCCACAGGCCATCATTTCTAACGCTGAAGACAATGGATTGGACATTGAGCAAATATCCCGCTTGCAATGTCTGCTCAATATACATGCATTGTTTTGTTTGTGTTTTGGTGTCAGGCCTTGAAAGTGGTGGGCCGTTTCCACAGTTTCTGGGAAAGGGTGGTCAATGTAAGCTCAGTTAACTTTAACGATTTGAAATGAACGACACTGACAGTTGCAACAAATTAAATAAATTAACACACACAGACACAGAAATACTCTCTCTCTCTCACGCGCACACAGAGAGACACAGATACACACACACACACAGGCACTTAGACACACAGACAGACTAATATTGCGCTGGAATATTCCGACGTAAATCTAAATCAGCCCTTGCTTTTCTGTATACAATACTTCATCTTGCGTTGCTGTAAGAGGCCTTAAGTCACTGATTACTTTTATAGACATGTACAGTGAAATAGACAATCGGCAAGTATTGCTGCAACTGTCCATGCCACAATTGATATTCAGCTCGACTATTGCTCCTATTATTGCCCAAACTTGTATCCCCTAATCTTATATGTCCCTGCTGTACTAATGTAGGTTCCGTATCAGAAATTCCTACATTGATTCCTACCTTGGTTTACATTGCATCTGTTCCTGGACAGAAGTGATAATCTGCACAAATATTATTTTTTTCAGTTTTCTCTAGCACAATCCCACAATCCCTTCCAAGTTGTTACTTCACGAGATCAATCTCCCATCGATACAAGTGGAGACCCCACATCAATTATAACTCCACTGGGCCTCCTTTGGTATTGCACGAGGTCAAACTTTATTTGTATTATATCTGTGTGCCTCTGTTTGTGTTCTAATACATCATGTAAGGGTATATATTAGACTGGACCTCGACACAGTATACATACTGCTTCCTTTTGTCTGTTTATAGTTAATAAATCTTGTCATTGTTGGCTCTATTACTGATGAAGGGCTTTTGCCCGAAACGTCGATTTCCCTGCTCCTTGGATGCTGCTTGACCTGCTGTGCTTTTCCAGTACCACTCTAATCTAGAATCTGGTTTCCAACATCTGCAGTCATTGTTTTTACCATTGTTCCTGCTACTAACATCGTGTCTTCATATCTTTCCCCCAAGACCATGTTTATGATCCGCTGGACCTTGTCTCAATGGGGGTGGAACTCGCTCTGGGATCAGCTTATAACACTGGAGATGCATTCTCAGTAATTGATGCTCTTTATCCAGTTAGTAGTATGTCAAAATACCCCATTCCCGCTTAGAATGAAATATATCTTGTTAATATCGTACAAATTCCAGTCTTGGTTACATTTATGATTATTCTTTTTAAAAACCTGTTTTCTAATAGACCTTGTTAGATACAGCGACTCGTTTTCTGCATTAGTTTGCTTCCTTTCTTTCAGTAATCACACTCAGCCCAACTCTGTTTTCTGGGATTATATTAAAACTCAAAAACAGGCAATATATTTGATCTGAAGTAAACTTAATAATTTAAGTACAAATTGCTAACCCCTTTACATTGCTCTGCTTTTTATATAGTACGGTCTATTTCGTTTCCAGAGATACCACAGTCATGCCCGCTGATCAACTGGAAAGTGCATTAACTGATATCGAGACAAGTGACCAGCGAATCGATAAA
>NW_025212579.1:10593-12493 GCF_004010195.1 Chiloscyllium plagiosum | reverse complement strand
TAAAAATAACTTGGATAAACACTTCAAATGTTATAACATGCAAAGCGTTGGGTTCAGCGCTGGAAAGGGGGAATGAGGTAGGTTTAGTGTCATTTTGGCGGGACAAACACAATTGGCCAAAAGGCCTCCTCTGTTCTCTGTGATTCTGTCATTCTTGAATTCTAAGTCAGGTTCTAACTCAGTTTCTTCTGTTTTGCCGTTGTTTTGAGAAAATGTTATCAAGTATGAATTCCAGCTTTTCGTGTGCTAAGTATCAGCTTCAGTTTCTGTATGACAATACTCATTCACAGATAGAATTTTCCAAATACGTAGCAAAATTAAATTAACAAGGAAAGCAAGGGCTTAATATTGTACAGTATAGCGGCTTGCAAGGAACTCTATAACAAGGGGTATTGAATGACAGAATAACCTCAGCAAAACGAAGGCCGTCACTGAAAAGCAGATCAAAAAGCATTCAGGTTTTGATGGCTATGATCATGTGCGAAATAATTCAAGTCTTGTTGTTTGAATACAAATTGCAATTAACATTTCAGACAGAAGACGATCAGATGAAGCCAGTCTTTGGGGTATTCAAATACAAAGTTAAATTAAAAACAAAATTACGTCATTACGTCATCTGTTGTCGTAATGTATTTGTTCAAAATGATTTAAAAAATTGAATGTTTAATCACATTTTCCCAGTGGAGATACCACTCAATATTAAAAAAGTCACTGGAACTGTGTCAGCTCTAATTCTTATTGAATTCTACAATTCTGGAAGATTGCCGGCAACGGGAAAGGAGCAGTAGTTTTGCCAACAATAAAATGCTTCTGACATGGCTGCTGGTAGATAAAGTGTACTGCACCATCCTTGGCATCGTTGGTGTTTCAGGTAAGACTCGTAATACCTTAAGAAGTATCAATCACTGCTTTAAACTATAATTATTTCCACTTTATGACGGAATATTTTATTTCCATTTAACAAGACAAATACTGCTTCCAGAAGATAGTGTCCTCACTTACTGAGTTCAAAGCAGGTTGTTTGTCAATTTGAAGTCTCCTCAGTCAGTCCTATGTAACATTGTCTATTTCTCTGTGCTGTGCAGAACGAGTTTGCACTGACGCCACATTGATGAAGTTGGGCTGAGCTCGTCTTGGAAAGTGTTCAGAAATATCACTGTCTCTCTCCGGTAGTTCAAAGGTTACTTTGGGTCAGATGGGTTTTGTAACAACCCACCTCTTTGTGACACCGCGAGTTTCCCGTTCCTTGATGTATTTGATTGTTGGATCTTGCTCAGGCAGCTGGTTTCAAATGGGATCACAGATACAACATGGGGAATGAATGGGTTGAGCAGGGAATTATGGAGTGATATGTCACGATCAGGACAGACGGCTTCGATCACCTTTTGTGTGTTTTGTCAGTCAATGGATGTGTGGGGCAGAATATTTGTGAGGAAATATCACTGGGAGGGGTGTTGAGCATAGGTTTCCAATTATGGTGTTTATTGTTGAAATGTTTGATGATCAGAAAGACGTGTGAGTGGTGCCATTTGGAAAATGATGCACCGTACTGTGGTGCAGAGTTTAATTGGATAAACGTTCGGCTCTTGAGTATTGTGATAACAGCTCTCCCACAGAGGATCAAACAACTTTGTCCAACAGGACGTTTCCCATCCTACCCTTTGTTGCTGTTGTCCTTTGCTTTCCCCCCAAAATAATGGTCGATGCGAAGGTGCTCCCATTGGCATTTACTTGGAATTCTTATTCGGTCTTTGGCTATCAATTTGCAGAAGTATTTATCACTTATTATTTCGTTGGAACTAGCATTTCAGAGGTGAATGCTCCATATATATTTGAGACGGTTCACTGTGAGGCCATGGTGTAACACCCTGACTTGTGGCACTCCATCAACTTTATGAAA
>NW_025212579.1:0-3351 GCF_004010195.1 Chiloscyllium plagiosum | reverse complement strand
AGCACAGTCTTTCCCGAATGGGAGAGAAGGAGTGTGAGAGACCATCGAGAGAGCTGCAACCAAGTGAAATGTTGAGTATCACAATTTTAATCTCGCCACGTCTTTCCTTCACTCCTGTTTACAGGTGTCTGATTTTTTCCCTTTTCCCTCTCTCTCTGTCTCTCTCTTGTTTTCGGTCTCTCACTGCCTGCCTCTCACTTTCTACAACTCTCTCTCTCTATCTTTCTTTATAACCCATTATCTTTCTTTCTCCCTTACGGACAAGCCCTTCTTTTGACCTTTTTTTTCTCTGAACCCTTTTCTTTATACATTTGTGTATGTTTATTCCACTTTCTTCTTTCTTCTCCTACTGTCCCTTTCTTTCTCTCCTTCCTCTTCTTTCATTCCTATCCTATTTCTGCCTTTGAGTCCTGAATCTGCACCACCCCTCCAATTTGCACAATCCCTAGCCGCTGGCAAAATTTGCAGTCTCCCAAATTTAGCACCTTCCCCCTTCCAAGTCCCTGTTTAATTGCCTTCCCAAAGCAGCTACATCTCCCCTGAACTGACCCATCTTTAATTTCTCCATCACACGCCCATTGCCCCTCTGTGTCTCCACTCAGCCCAACATAGTGTCCCAACCGCTGGGCGCAGGAAGATGTGAGAATGAACTTAGACGAACCTGTCTTTTGACTGCCAAGTGTAATGTCATAGTGTCATTCAATCATCCAGCACGGGGACAGAGCCTTCGATCTAACCAGTTCACGCTGACCATGTTCCAAAACTAAACTTCTCTCAGGAGAGAGCACGGTCTCCCCACTGCGGCTCTGCCACTGATTCCAAGGAAGCAGAATGACAACATTGTGTCCTTGTCACTGACTTCGAGACGGGCAGATTTAACACAATGTGTCTCTGTCACTAAACCACGTGAGAGCAAACTGACCCCAATGTGTTTCAAGGAGAGCAGCCTGACCACACACTCTCTCTGTCAATGACCCCGGGGAGAGCAGACTGACCCCACACTGTCTCGGTCACTGACTCCGGGGAGAGCAAACTGAACTCACACTGTCTCTGTCACTGACCCCAGGGAGAGCAGACAGACCTCATACTGTCTCTGTCCCTGACCTGGGGAGAGCAGACTGACCGCACACTGTCTTCGTCACTGACCCCGGGGAGAGCAGACTGACCGCACACTCTCTGTGTCACTGACACCGGGGAGAGCAGAGTGACGCCACACTGTCTGTGTCACTGACCCCAGGGAAATCAGACTGACCCCACTCAGTCTCTCTTACCATGAGGACAGTAGACTGACCCGTTATGTATCTGTCAATGACCATGAAGAGAGCACATAGACAAATGATTGTCTGTATCATAGACCACGGGAGAAGGGGGTGGGGAGCAAAACAATGACGCCACAATGTCTCTGTCACTGACGTCGAGGAGAGCAGACTGACTGCACACTGTCTCTGTCACTGACCACGGAGAGAGCAGACAGACTACACATTGTGTCACTGACTCCGGGGAGAGCAGACTGACCCTACACTGTCTCTGTCACTGACACCGGGGAGAGCAGACTTACCGTACACTGTCTCTGTCAATGACACCGTGGAGAGCAGACTGACCCCACACTGTCTCTGTCATTGACACCGGGAGAGCAGACCTGACCCCACACTGTCTCTGTCACAGACCCCGGGGAGAGCAGACTGACCCCACACTGTCTGTGTCACTGACCTTGGGGAGAGCAGACTCACCCCACACTGTCTCTCTCACTGACCCCGGCGAGAGCAAACTGACCCCACACTGTCTCTGTCACTGAACCCGGGGAGTGCAGACTGCCCCAACACTTTCTATGTCACTGAACCCGGGGAGAGCAGACTAACCCCACACTCTCGCTGTCACAGGCCTCGGGGAGAGCGTAGTGACTGCACACTGTCTCAGTCACTGACACCGGGGAGAGCAAACAGACTGCACAGTGTCTCTTTCACTGACACCGGGGAGAGCAGAATGACCCCACACTCTCTCTGTCACAGAACCCGGGGAGAGCAGACTGACCCCACACTGTCTGTGTCACTGACCTTGGGGAGAGCAGACTGACCTCACACTGTCTCTCTTACTGACCCCGGGGAGAGCAGACTGACCCCACACTGTCTCTGTCACTGACCCCAGGGATAGCTGACTGACGTATCTCTGTCAATGACACCGGGGACTCAAGACTGACTCAACACTGTCTCTGGGGAGAGCAGACGGACCTCACACTGTCTCATTCACTGACACTGGGGAGAGCAGACCTACCCCACACTGCCTCTGTTACTGAGCCTGTGGAAAGCAGACTGACCCCACAATGTCTCTGTCAGTGTCCCCGGGGAGTGCAGACTGACCCCACACTATCTCTGTCACTGAACCCTGGGAGAGCAGACTGACCACGCACTGTCTCTGTCACTGACCGCGGGGAGAGCAGACTGACCCCACACTGTCTCTGTCACTGACTCCGGGGAGAGCAGACTGATCTCACACAGACTCTCTCACTGACCAAGGAGAGAGCAGACTGAGCCCACGCTGTTTCTGTTGCTGACCCCGGAGAGAGCAGACAGACTGTCCCCGGGTTCTGTGACAGAGAGAGTGTGTGGTCATTCTGCTCTCCCCGGTGTCAGTGAAAGAGACAGTGTGCAGTCTGTTTGCTCTCCCCGGTGTCAGTGACTGAGACAGTGTGCAGTCAGTACGCTCTCCCCGAGGTCTGTGACCGCGGGGAGAGCAGACTGACCCCACACTGTCTCTGTCACTGACTCCGGGGATGGCAGACTGACCCCACACTGCCTCTGTCACTCACACCAGGGAGCGCAGACAGACCCCACACTGTCTGTGTCACTGACTCTGGGGAGAGCAGACTGACCCCACGCTGTCTCTGTCACTGACCCCAGGGAGAGCAGACTTACCCCACACTATCTCTCTCACTGACCAAGGAGAGAGCAGGCTAAGCCCACACTGTCGCTGTTACTGACCCAGGGGAGAGCAGACTGACCCCACACTGTCTGTGTCACTGAACCTGGGGAGAGCAGACTGACATCACACTGTCTCTGTCAATGACCCTGGGTAGAGCAGACTGACCGCACACTGTCTCTCTCACTGACCAATGAGAGAGCAGACTGAGCCCACTCTGTCTTTGTCACTGACCCCGGGGAGAGCAGACTGACCGCACACCTTCTCTGTCACTGAACCCGAGGAGAGCAGACTGACCCCACACTGTCTCTGTCACTCACACCAGGGAGAGCAGTCTGACCCCACAATCTCTTTGTCACTGAACCCGGGGAGAGCAGGCTGAACCCATACTGTCTCAGTCACTGTCACCAGGGAGAGCTGTCTGACCCCACACTG
>NW_025212578.1:26892-27367 GCF_004010195.1 Chiloscyllium plagiosum | reverse complement strand
TGTCAGAAACAGTGCAGTAAAGAGCCATGGCAGGTTGGAATATGACAGAGTGCAAGGAATGCCTTTGGATTAAAGTGTCTCTGTTTCAATGCAGGAATCTGACAGGTCAGCCCAATGTAGTCAGGACGTGAATAGGTATGTGGGACATGGATATTGCAATTATTATGGAAACAGGACTGGCAGCTAAATTCGACAGGGTATATGTGCTTTAAGTGAACAAAGGTGGTGGAAAAAGAAGAGAGGAGATGCATTTTTGATTAAGTCGTGTATCACAGTAGTCAGAGATGAAGTCATTGAAGAATCAACCAGTGAGTCTTTCTGAGTGGAGCGAAGAAATAACAAGGGAATAACATCTTTCTTGGGGTTTTACTATCGGCCCCCAAATCGTCAACCCAGATGAGAGGAACAAATATGTAGGCAGATTAGGGTGACTTAAAGGTTCAGTAGAGTTTTCATCCTCGCGGATTTTAATTTT
>NW_025212578.1:22715-25997 GCF_004010195.1 Chiloscyllium plagiosum | reverse complement strand
AAATATATGAACTCTGCTTGGTCACCACAGGTCATCGATACTGACAGAGCTTATCCAGCATTTCTGCACTTTGCTACAGTCCTATGCAACCAAGTATTCTCCATATGTCAGAAAATGCCATTCCAGGTATTGGTCTGGTTCACTAAATCTCTGTTCACGACCTCGAAAGTGAGAAAGTCGCTCCTATGATATTGAGACAAATAATTCACACAGTTTACTGGGTGTGCTCTTAACAAAGCCCCGTACATTTACAGCAATACATCCCTTCTTATGTTTAGAATCTTTTCACGAAGCGAACAATGAATTCAATCTGCATAATTGCTAGATTAATTGGAGAGGGCAAAGAAGGAACGGAAGAGATGATGACGCTGAGAAGCAGAGATGAACAGAGGGTCATTGGTGCACATGCCCCCAGTACCTGGAGTAGTAGGTTAGATTATTAAAGCCATCAAGAAGGGACACGTAGCACTTGCCTTCGCAACAATTGAAGAGAGCTAGGAAAAAGCAAAAGCAAAATGCCTCATCAGTGGTAATCTCTCGATTACATCAACGTCACGTGTGATTGAGGGGAAGAAGAGGAGGATATGCAAATGAACGCGTGAATAAAACATTGGGGCAAGGGACAGCGATTCAGAATTTTAGATTATTGGAATATTTCTTAGGTCTCGGGTAACCTATTCAAAAGGGACGGAATGCGTCTGAATTGCAAGGAGACCACGGTCTTGGCTGCCAGATTTGTTCGTATTACAAGGGATGTTTTTAACTGGATTGGTAAGGGATGGAATCTTCAGCAGCATAAAGGCAAATGCGAGCCTGAAAGGAGATCACTTTGTCAGAAACAGTGCAGTAAAGAGCCATGGCAGTTTGGAATATGACAGAGTGCAAGGAATGCCTTTGGATTAAAGTGCTTCTGTTTCAATGCAGGAAGTCTGACAGGTCAGCCCAATGTACTCAGGACGTGAATAGGTATGTGGGGCATGGATATTGCAATTACTATGGAAACAGGACTGGCAGCTAAATTCGACAGGGTATATGTGAACAAAGGTGGTGGAAAAAGAAGAGAGGAGATGCATTTTTGATTAAGTCGTCTATCAGAGCAGGAGTCAGAGATGAAGTCATTGAAGAATCAACCAGTGAGGCTTTCTGAGTGGAGCTAAGAAATAACAAGGGAATAACATCTTTCTTGGGGTTTTACTATCGGCCCCCAAATCGTCAACCCAGATGAGAGGAACAAATATGTAGGCAGATTAGGGTGACTTAAAGGTTCAGTAGAGTTTTCATCCTCGCGGATTTTAATTTTTATAACGTAGAGTGGAACTGCCATAACGTTAAGAGCTTAGATGGGAGGGAATTTGTCAAGTATGTTCAGGAACGTTTCTTCAAGCAGTGCATCGTGAATGTTGAACGTTTGAAAGAGAATTTTGTTTGCTTTTTTTCCCCGGTTATACCAGTAACATGCTCACTTATACTTCTTAATCACATTTCATTAGTGCATATTCTCGTCTTGACTGCTTTCAATATTGTGAAAATACCGTCCCCATAGGAAGCGCTCACTCATTTCTCCTGCAGAGGAGTCTTGACTGATTCGTGCCGAAATATCTCCTCTGATATGCAGGGAGTTAAACAACTGTGACTTCTCCCTGGTTGTTTTGTTTTTCAGTAGGATAAAGGAATCATCTGAGAGCATAACATGGCTCACACAGCCCCAAAACATTTGATTTCACAGCGTCGATGATTTTGCTCGGTCCTGGAGCTGATTATTTGAGTTATCTTGTTAGCAAGAAACCTCAGAAAGGGAAAGTTCCTATTATAAATTACAAGGCAGAGATTGTTTCTTCGAATGTTTCTTTCTCCTTGACGAGGAGAGAAACAACACCTTGGAAGTAATAAAATGTTTTTCCGATTTGCCTTTGCAAAGGTGCTTGTTTATGGGGTGATACCTATATGAAAGATTTGTGGTTTGCACAGTACACAGAGCAGTACCGCAGAGTACTAGCCCCTCGGTTCTGGATTTTGTGCCAGTCTTTTATCGTACTCTAAAATCGCATTAATTTACGTACCTGCATTGTACTATCTTCCGTGTACCTACCCAATAGTCGTTTGAATGTTCGTAATATGTCTGACTTCAGTACCAATGCTGGCTGTTCATTCCACACATCCACCACTCTCCATTAAATAAAAAGTATGCTTCCCTCTTGATAGACATTTTCGTCACGGGAAAATGTCTCTGGCTATCAACTCTATCAATGCATCTCAACATGTTGTATACCTCTATCAAGTCACCTCACATTCTTTTTCGCTCCAATGAGAAAAGACCTAGCCTCTGCAACCTCTCTTGATAAGACATGTTTTCCAGTCCACGCAGCATTCTTGTA
Organism: Chiloscyllium plagiosum; assembly: GCF_004010195.1. NCBI lineage: Eukaryota > Metazoa > Chordata > Chondrichthyes > Orectolobiformes > Hemiscylliidae > Chiloscyllium > Chiloscyllium plagiosum. The sequence goes on along the minus strand of NW_025212578.1, from coordinate 23,622 downwards.
AATATGCTCTGCACTCTCTCTAAAGCTCCCACATATATGAAACACGGAAGCTTCCAGAACTGAACACAACATTCCAAGTGTGATCTAATTCGGGGTTTATAGAGCTGCAGCATAGCCTCGCGAACCTTTAACTAGATAAAAAACAAGAATTTGTTAAGCATGTCAATGCAGAAAATTCGCTTTTGTGTTGCATTTCAAATGTGCTTTAAGAATAACGTATGTTTTGCTGAAACTTTCGTGCAAACAAATCGGATCAGGTCTGGAACACACTGCCTTGCACATGTCTTTTCAAAAATATGAAGCACTATGTCATCCCCATAATATACCTTGGGTTGAGGAATGTGTTGGGGGAGCAGTGGGGACTGGTCTGCTCTCTTCCATAACAATAGAAATTATAAATGCACTTCTGCCTTGAGATGAAGTTCTTCGGGCATACTTACGTGACCACTGCATAAGCAGGGACCTGTTCACGGTTTAAAAAGGTCACTGAAATTCCAAGTATATTAAACAAAATAGGAAGCAGTATTGCTTTAACAACATACTGTCAGGCATTCAGGTCACATCTCCAACGAATTTGACCACTAACCAAAAATGCTTCTGAATTACCTTCGATTTTTCTGATTGCATGAATGTGACTCTTCGAAATATGAATACGGAATTGTACGTATTCCTCTTATGCTATAATATAAGAAAAAATAACGTACCAACCAAAGAAGACTGAGTCTGAGAATATGCTAAAGTACAACGTCACAGACCATTTCCGACTCTCCATTTCTGTGCCATTATATTTAATTATGTTTTCCTGACTTGTCAGTCTCTTATGGATATGAAAGCTTACTAATATGTGTCTAAAGAAGCAAAATTAAGCCAGAAGGGAGCAATGAAGCTCAAACCATATCAAAATACT
>NW_025212578.1:17045-22549 GCF_004010195.1 Chiloscyllium plagiosum | reverse complement strand
GATTTTCCTGCTCCTCAGATGCTGCCTGAGCTGCTGTGCTTTTCCAAGACCACTCTTGTCTAGATATAACGCAGAGCATGAAGACCCTTCCTCGCCAGCGAAATTAGAAAGACCGATGATGGTAAAAAATAAGTATTCTGCCACAATATCAATATTGAGTAGAGGATTGTACAGGAGAAAATGCACTAAGCATCGAGTGGTGGATGGTCAGACAGGCAGGGAAATAATAATGAGAGAGAAAATTAGGGCGACAGATAGGGACTGAGGCGACAGATTATGGGAAGGGCCTTGGTGACACGGACTGGGGAGACAGAGTGTGGATAGAAATTCAGAGAGACTGATTAAGTGAAGTGACTGGATGTGGCAGTTTGAGGAGGCACATTTGACGAGACTCATGAGAAGAAAGATTGGAGGGGTGACTGCCTGCGGCAGAAAAAGGCGGCAGCAGACTCTGGGAGACAGACAGTCAGGGGAAACACAGAGACAGATTCTGAGGATGGACTGGGGAGATAAACTGTAGGGAGAGTCAGTGGGGGTCGTACTGGAGGGATGGGCGGGCATAAAAGACTGTTGAAGAAGTTGAACTTGACAAACAGGTTTTAATTTCTTCAAACCCTTGTCTGAGCTTGAATAAAATAATACCATGATGGACCATTCAAAGAATCTGTGTTTCAAACCTAATAGCAGATGAAATGAACGATTTTCACAAGGCTCTTCTGAGATAGGAATCTACCAAACAAGTCTGTGTGGCAGCTACTCCCTGCAGCTATTGATTGTTTGAATTCACAGCTTTGTGGAGTTGACATTGTGGCTTTATCCAAGACATATAACTGTAATGATGCAATTAGCCAAGTTTTAGAATGGCCACAATTGAAATGTGGAGCTTATTCAAGGAACCACAACTGCGTGTCCTTGGTATTTACGTACCTGTCAGGCAGAGAGGAAGTGGCCGAGCGAAGGAGCCATGCATTTCTAAAGAAGTTGAATCTCTTGTCAAGAGGAAGAAAAAGGCTTATGTTAGGATGAGAGGTGAAGGCTCAGATAGAGCGCTTGCGAGTTGAAAACTAGCCAGGGAAAACATAAAGACAATGCTCTGAAGAGCCAGGAGGGGAAATGAGAAATCATTAGCAGGTACAATCAATGAAAACCTTAAAGCTTCCTCTAAGTATATCACAATTGTTTTTAAAAATTACTTGAGGAGGATTAGGGTCAATCAAAGAAAGCAGGGACAAGTTCTGCCTTGAGTTCGAGGAGATAGGGAAAGCGCTAAATGAATATTTTTCGTCAGTATTTACAATGGGAAAAGACAATGTTGTCTAGAAAAATGCTGAGATACAGGCGAATAGAGGAGCGGGTGCTGGGGGTTACCAGGAGGAGGTGTTAGCAATTCTGGGAAGTGTGAAAACAGGTAAGTTCTCTGGGCCAGATAGACTTTATCTTCAGATTCTCTAGGAAACTAGAGACGGTATTGCCGATCATTTGGCTTTGATCTTTATGTCGTAATTGTCTACTGGAAATGTACCAGAAAACTGGAGAAAAGCAAATGATGTCCTCTTGTTCAAGAAGGCGATTGGAGAAAATTCTGATAATTATAGACGAGTGAGCTTTACTTCGGTTGTGGGAAAAGCGCTGGAACATATTATCAGAGATGGTATTTCTAATCATGCAGAGCGGAATAAGTTGATTAGGGATAGTCAATGCGTTTTTGTGAAGGTTAGGTCATGATTCAAAAAACTTAATTAGGTCTTTGAGATGATTACCAGATAGATGGATGAGGGTGACGCGGTTGATGTGGTGTACATAGATTTCAGTATGGCTTTTGATAAGATTCCCCATGATAGGTTATTGCACAGAATGGAGACAAGGGTTTGAGGATGATTTAGATGCTTGGATCAGACACTGGCAAACAGAAAACAAGCAGTGGGTAATAATTGATGGAAAATGTTCATCGTGGAGTTCAGTTGTTAGTGGTGCACAGCAAATATCTTTTTTTTTGTGGCCACTGTTGTTGTTATGTTTTATGAGGGCGTAGGAAGAGGCACTCCTAAATTTGCAGATGATACTAAGGTCGGTGGAGTTGTGGATAATGCTTAAGGATGTTATAGGTTACAGAGGGATATAGATAAGATACACAGCTGGGCTGACAGTTGGCAAATAGAAATTAATGTGGAAATATGTAAGTTGATTCACTTTGGAAAGAGCACCAGGAATAAAGATTACCGAGCGAATAGTAAGATTCTTGGTAGCATAGATGAACAGAGAGATTGTGGTGAAAATACATATAGATCCCTGCAACTTGCCACCCAGATTGATCAGTTTGTTAAGAAGGCATGCGATCCGTTAGCTTTTCTTGGAAGAGGGATTGAGTTTCGGAGCCACGAGGTCATGCTGCAACTGTACAAAACTCTGGTGCGGCCACACTTGTAGTATTGTGTCCAGTTCCAGTCACTGCACGACAGGAAGTATGTAAAAGATTTTGTAAGGGTTCAGAGGAGATTTACTCGGATGTTGCCTGGTATGGCGGAGGTGTCTTATATGGAAAAGCTGAGGGACTTGAGGCTGTTTTCATTCGAGTGATGAATGATGAGAGGTGACTTAATCGCGACATATAAGATAATCAGAGGGTTCGATAGGGTGGACATTCCTCGGGTGGTGGTGGCTAGCATGAGGAGTCATAACTTTAAATTGGGGGGCGATAGACATAGGACAACTATCAGAAGTAATTTCTTTACTCAGCGAGTATTAGTGGGGTAAAACGCATTGCCTGCAACACTAGTAGACTCGCCAAATTTAAAGACATTTAAATGATCATTGGATACACATATGGACATAAACGGAATATTGCAGAATAGTTGGGATTCAGATTGGTTCCACAGGCCAAAGTGCCTGTACTGCGCTGTAGTGTGCTATGTTCTATAGAGAATACAGCGGAAATTTGCCAGTATGCTGCCTGTTATACTCATTTTGACGTAAAGTGCGTTTTAACTTATGTCCATTGCTCACTCTCTTTGTCTCTCTCGCACTGTTAGTGTTAACCCGGCAGTCGAGAGCGGGGTGCGAGAAGAGCATAGCAGGTCAGGCAGCATCCAAGGAGGAGGAGAATCCACGTTTCGATCAGAAGCCCTTCATGAGGACTCCTGATGACGGGCTCTTGCCCGAAACGTCGATGCTCCTTCTCTTCGGATGCGGCGTGACTCACTGTTGTTTTCAGCACCTACTCTCGACGCTGATCTCCAGCATCTGCAGGCCTCATTTTCTCCTTGTCTCAACGTGTGAGCCTGTTCAAATAATGATCCACCATAAACTGATCCCAATTCTTTTCAGATGCTAATTGTATGCAATAGGTCTGCATTTGTATCTAAAACGTTGATTGGCCCTGATATATTATGACTAATTTCCACAGCGTTTGCTTTCAGATTCAGTTAAACTGGTGATGATCGTCATCCTGAAGTGCGGGTATTGCGGCCTCTCAATTCGGAAAACATATTATCCAATGAGAAAGATGTTGGTTTGTGCCATGTTCGTCCCTTCAAGTTGAAACATTCCAAACTCTTAGCCAGTTTTGAAAAGATTTGTAGCTCAAGTTGAAGTCGTGGATGCGAGTTTGCTCGCTGAGCTGCAATGCTCAAAGGTGACATCATCAGAGGAAGTGTTGATATTATGCCCTTCCAACTATTTATGCGTTTAGGTTTTTTGGGCGGTTGGGCGGTTGGTGATGCCATTTCCGGATCGGTTTTCGATTGTAGATGGGATCCATATCGATGTGTTTGTTGATAGGGATAGCGTCAGCATGCCATGCTTCCAGGAAGTTTTGTGCGTGCCTCTGATTAGTGTGCCGAGGATGATGTGTCGTCCCAGATAAGGTCCTTCCTTGTCTTTATGTAAAGATACTAGCGACAGTGGGTCACGTCTTTTTGTGGCTATATGATTTTCATGTGTCACGTTGCCGAGTTTTCTCCCAGTTTGTCCAATGTAGTGTTTGCAACAGTCTTTGCAACATATTTTGTAAATGAGGTACGTTTAACTTGTTGTCTGTCCAGTGTCTTTTAAGTTCTTTATCTGATGTTTAAGTGAGTTGTTGGGCTTGTGGGCTATCATGATGCCAAGAGGTATGAGGGTAATTTGCAGTCAATCAGCGATATTCATCTGTCGCCTTGACGGTCAGCATCTCTTTTGGACAGTTAATTTTCTAATACGGGTGCGCACACATTTTTGGACAGGGCGAGAAATTTCAAAAGTGATGTGGTGTACAGTTTTCATAGAGTCTTAACAGTGAATGGTGATGGAGGTAGTGCGATAAGAGCATTTAATGGATTTCTATATATGCGTATGAAAGTGCAAGGAATGTAGGGATATAGATCAAGGGTACAGGAATACAATTATTTAATTTTGCGTCATGTACGGCACAGTATGGTGGACTGACGGTCTAGTTCTTGTGCTGCTCATGTCTGCCTTCTATGTTCTATCACTATCACCTCTCACTCCACCATATTACACACAGCCTGGGAGAGTCACCATGACCATCACTACTTTCCCCTCCTGCTCCACCATCTCTCATGCAGCCTGTGCCCATCATGTCCATCACTACTATCACCATCTCTCACATATCGTGTCAAGTCTCCATGTCCATCATCACTCTCCCTCCCACTGCACCATCCTTCAGACCCCATTGCACTAGTCAATAATCAATTATGACTTTCTCCTCCTGCTTTACCATTTCTCATGCTGCATTTGGTAATCACATTACCATCGTCTTTCTGTAGTACGTTATTCCCATATCATGAGCCACTCCGGATGTGCTACAGCACTCCTCCCAACAACCCCATCACAACCATCCTACTGGCTCATCACCATGTACTGTATCAGTCTACTTCACAGTCCTTCATCCCTCACATCATTACTGTGTCTATCTTCAGATGATTACTCCTACCTCTTTAGCCAGCCGTCCTGTCCATCATTTCTCTAGTTGCAGACAACATTCTATCTAACGGAGTGACCTTCAAGTACATAAAACTCTATCTTCCCTCAACTTCTCACATTCAAGTTATTACTTATCAGTTTATTGCACGTAGGTGAATCTGGCTGGGCCAGCCTTTTTGGCCGCCCATATTCGCATTTGAAAACTGAAGGTGGTGAACTGACTTCTTGAATTGCTGCAATCGAAGGGTTCAAGATTCGCCCAGAAAATTATTAAGGTGGTAAGTCCAACACTTAGACACATACGTGCTGAAGGACAGTCGATGCATCTCCAAGTTAGGGTGGAGGGTGGCTGGTGGGAAGCATGCAGAGAGTGGTGCTCACATGTGTCAGTGGCCCTTATCCTTCTGGAGGCAAATGCTTGTGATTTCGAAAGGTACTATCTGAGGAGATTTTCTGAATTTCTGCAATGCATCTTGTAGATAGTACTCAGTTGCTACTGAGCTCGATGGTATAAGCAGTGATAGTTGCCAATGTAGAGGCAATCAAACGGATTGCTTCATTTGGATGCCCTTCCCTGCACGATC
>NW_025212578.1:11358-15334 GCF_004010195.1 Chiloscyllium plagiosum | reverse complement strand
TACTTTGTAAACATCTACACGCCGAAACGTTCAATAACCATTTCTGACCTGTGATTAGCAAGTCTAGTTCATGGTCTAAACATCGTAGCTCCAACAGCTGATCCATGGTCTAAGTTCGTCATCCAAATTCCAGACACTTCTTGAGCTAAAGTAGGCACACGTAAAAACATCACACTGACTGCTAATTTGCCCTTTTAACTGTCGATTCTTGCTCAGTGATTCTTAGTACGCTGTATCTGCCTTTTCTCCAGCTGCTCCATCCTTCCATCCGTGGCCCCGGTTCCCATCCTACCACCAAATTAGCTGAAACCCCAATCCCGAAAACTGTAGCAAACCTCACGTCCAGGATATTGGTATCCCCTCAGTTGATGTGCAACTCGTCCTCCTACCACATTTCCCACCATCCGGAGAAATAATCCCAGTGATACCCTTATCTGAAGCATTCCCTGTTATACCAACTCTAAGAGTGGTTATTCAGCTGGAGAGGTGCAAAAGCTCACATCCAGAGATGATAAACGCTTATGTGAATGAGCACAATGTTCAAGTGGTGAGAGGAGCATCAGAGATGGCCGAAGTATATGCATTGTTGCAGAAGGCAAAAGTTAGTTTCTAACCGAAATTTCATTCCATGACGGAGAAAAATTGGAAACAAGGGAGATGTTTTAATGCAAAATGAAGAGTCGATGACATTGGGGTGAATTTATCACAGGTGAAAAACAAAACCCAGGAGACTGGAAAGTAGTTCAAATGCTTCAGGTGTTTTTTTTTTGTTTTCTCTGTAATGGAGTGGGACACATAAACTTACACTGACAGTGGTTTAAGAAAACGTTGGCGAAACGGGTCTTCACTGCCGGAAGATACGACATGGAAAGTCAGAGTACCAGTTGGTGAAGAAAGGCACTGATGGAAACGATCCCCTGGGTCAGATAGAATTTATCCCAGGATCCTCTAGGAATCCAGGGAGGAGATTGCCGAGCCTTTGGCATTGAACTTTAAATCGTCATTATCAACAGGAATAGTACGAGAAGACTGGAGGATAGCAAATGTGGTTCCTGGTTCAAGAAGGGGAGCAGAGACAACCCAGGTAATTGAATAGCAGTGAGCATTACTTCAGTTGTTGGTAAAGTGTTGGAAAAGGTTATAATAGATAGCATTTATAATCATCTGGAAAAGAATAATTTGATTAGAGGTAATCAGCACGGTTTTGTCAAAGGAAGATCTTGCCTCACAAAACATATTAAGTTCTTTGAGAAGGTGATGAAACAGGGAGATGAGAGTAAACCATTTGTTGTGGTGTATATGGATTTCAGGAAGGCGCTCGATAAGGTTCCCCACAATAGACTATTGTACACAAACCGGAGGAATGGGATTGTGGGAGATATAGCAGTTTGGAACAGTATTTGGCTTGCTGAAAGAAGACAGAGGATGGTGGTTGATGGGAAATGTTCATCCTGGAGTCCAGTTACCATTGGTGTACCGCAAGGGTCGGTGTTGGGTCCACTTCTATTCGTCATTTTTATAAACGACCTGGATGGGACCGTAGAAAAGTGAGTTAGTAAATTTGCAGACGACACTAAGGTCGATGGAGTTGTGGGTAGTGATGAAGAATGTTGTAGGTTATAAAGAGACATAGATAAGCTGCAGAGCTAGGCTGAGAGGTCGCAAATGGAGTTAAATGCGGACAAGTATGAGGTGATTCACTTTGGTCGGAGTAACTGGAATGCAAAGTAATGGGCAAATTGTAAGATTCTTAATCGTGTAGATGAGCAGAGAGATCTCGGTGTCCATGTACACAAATCCTTGAAAGTTGCTACCCAGGTTGAAAGGGTTGTTAAGAAGGCATACAGTGTTTTAGCTTTTATTAATAGACGGATAGAGTTCTGGAAACATGAGGTTATACTGCGGCTATACAAAACTCTGGTGCGGCTGCAATTGGAGTATTACAGTTCTGGTCACCGCATTATAAGAAGAATGTGGAAGCTTTAAAGGATGCAGAGGAGATTTAATAAGATGTAGCCTGGTATGGAGGGAAGGTCCTACGAGGAAAGGCTGAGTGACTTGACGCTATTTTCGTTGGAGAGAAGAATGTTGAGAGGTGAAATAATAGAGACATGTAAGATATTCGGCGGTATGGATAGGGCGGATAGGAAGAGCCTTTTTCCAAGTATGGTGGCGGCTTTCACGAGGGGGCAAAATGAGGGGTGTTAGATATAGACAGATATCAGAGATAGTTTATTTCCTCAGAGAGTAGTAAGGGTATGGAATTCTTTGCCTGTCGCGGTAGTAGATTCGCCAACTTTAAGTACATTTAAGTTGTCACTGGACAAGCATATGGACGTACATGGAAATGTGTCGGCTCGATGAGCTTCAGGTTGGTATGACAATTCGGTGCAACACCGAGGGCCGAAGGGCCTATACTGCGCTGTAATGTTCCATGTTCTATATGTTCAAGAGCTGGATATTGAGTTACTGCACGACCTCGAACAAGACTTCACCACCGTAGTAAAGTTTACTCACGAAGAAAAGGTGAAGAAATGAAAGGTCTTTTAAGTTTGATAGTTATGGGAGCTAATCTGTCTCTCCTACTAAGTTGCGATATTTCTGACATGTTACAGGAGGCAGTGGTAATTTTTGGAATACATGGAGAGAAACGTAGCGTCCACCTGTGTAAGATCAGGTTGGAGACCAAAATGAAGTTTGGCGAACCAACAATGAATGTTCAAGTATCAGTTCCAGGAAAATAGTTTGTTCTTGGGAACGACATGGCAGAATCCAAGGCGGGAGTGCTGCCCTCATTGTGGAGAAGCCAAAGGAAAAGCAATGAACTGACGAGTTAAAAGACAAATACCATTACATTTCCCAGGTTGTGTTGTAACGAGATTCCACTGTAGTAGATCACAGCAGGGGAAGCAAAAATAAAAAAAAATGTGACAAAAGAGTTGAGGTTCAGTAAACTGACACAATGTCATGATTCAGGAAAAAGCTGAATAGGTAGAGGGTCAGGCGGAGATGTTTCATCCTGGAAGGTTCATTGACTTACAACAGAAAACGATGTTTAGCAGATGAATACCCAGATCAGGGAGCAGAATGTATTCGCGACTCTAATCATCTTCAGGCTAGAATCTAAGACAAAAATGGAGATCATGGCTGGTTAGTGCTGTGGAGAAATAGGCAGACGTGAACCTGATTGCGTTGCCAATAGCATACAGACCCGAGGCATTACGGGTAGCACATGAATTACCGGTAGGAGGTCTGTTAAGGGTGAGGCCAACTCATGCTAAGGCTCAAAAACACTTGTATTGGCCCAGACTGCTTAGGGTTGTGGTTGAGTTTTGCCATACCTGTAAAATGTGCCAGAGGATAGGAAACCCATCAGAGATGCTAGTTACTGTCCCGCAGTGTTAGGAATCATATCCAGATGTTGCCAATTTTGATGTGCCTCAAAATAGGTTAAGTAATAAGGAACTCCATGAGGATTGGAATAGGATAGTGAAGTACTTCCCTCAGGAGCAAAGGAACGCTTTGAAAAGTTTGTCACAGCAGTTTGAGGACATTTGCAGAAATAGAATGGGGAAGGTTGCACTATTGTGCATGAAGTGGAAGTAAAGAATGCTGTCCTGATGAAACATCAGCCCTGGAATTTCAATTATCTCAAACCCGGACAAATGCAGAAGGAAGTAAATGCGATGCTTAAACAAGCCGTAATAGAGTCAAGTCAGACTGAATGGAGTTAGCTGATCATCTTAGTTCCAATTCCCGATTGGACTGAACGGTTTTTTGAGGTCCGGCAGAAGATCGCCGCCATAAATAAATCCAACTCATACCCAACACCAAGAGTGAATGATTGTCCAGAGGAAGTTGGATAAGCCATCAGCTTCACAATTTTGGACTGACTGCATGGTGATTGGCCGGTATCTTTACGGGAGAAAGTGAAAGATGCTTCTCAATTTGTAACTTCAAATGAGCATTCTCAATT
>NW_025212578.1:0-2303 GCF_004010195.1 Chiloscyllium plagiosum | reverse complement strand
CTCCCACTGTGAACCAACCATAACGTTAGCAAGCATAACACATATTCCTGGAGCTAAGAGTTTGTCCAGTACACCCACCATAATTTCTGAGTTATTAATTGGACACTGACCTCAGTCGACATCGTTGTCCGCTGCTTGTCTCACTGTGAATTCCCGTTGCAAGAACGTTTTCCTGACAATTGCCTTTCTGAGGTGCATATAAACCTCAAAGATTGAGAGGATTCTGTATCTCTTAACATTGTAACCCCATGACTTACTGCTCCTGCCCGATGTGAGTAAACTTTATATTCGCAAATATGTGGATTAAGACTATCTGGCATTTCTTGCCTAACCAACCTATGACTTATTTGCACATTGTCTTGCAGATTTTGATTTCCATTGTCATTTCTATAACCACTTCAACAACAGTCACTGGCTTATCTTGTTTTCCTCCATCTGGCTTCCAAATGATTTTTCTAACAATGCAACACTATGATTTCACGTGGCCTTCTTTATCGCAGTGAAACCATCAGACCTTGTTTTAACTTACCATATCCCTTCAAGACGTAAACATCAGCCAATACAGCCTCTAATCTTGCCGTTTTCACTTTCTGCTATTCCACACGAGTTCTCTATACTTCACGAAGTTAATTTTTGATCTCCTCCAAAAATATTGTTTTTCTAAGAGAGTCGTACCTTTGCTCTACTTTAGTTCCCTTATTATTCTCTGAAAATTACTCATTTTTATCATTTCAAACATAATATATGTTTGACCAGGATTAAGATTGCTAAAACATTGGCAGTTGGCTTCTGGCAAAAGCTCATATATACCTAAAATAGCTTTCTTTACCTCCTTTTAAGTCCTAGATTACTCCAATGATAGTGTCAACAACACATCACGCACTACAACTTTTATTTGGAATAACAAAACCAACATGGTCACTGGTGATTTGACCTAATTTGCCACCTTCTCAAATGAGGTGGAATCGGCTTTCAAGTCTTTCTTATCAAACGTAGGCTGAATATGTTAATACAGATCACCACCAGGCATTTTGCAACTATTGGTTTGCTCATCCTCACTTTCTTCCACACCACAACTTGCCTTCAGGCTTTCTCTCCATTGTTTTAAACTGATATTACTTTCGAACCGCCAATTTGCGAAGTTCAAACTCCTTTTCTTCCTTCCTTTCCTATCTCTCTCTGTTCGGTTCTTTTCCCTTTTTTGTGTTTTCGTTCTGCTAAAGCAATTCGTTCTTTTCCTCCTTCCTCTGCTTAAATGCAATGGAAACAGCTTCATACCTTTTGCCCTTTCCTTTCCTTTTTCAGCTAATTCAGTCTGCTGCATTTTCAATTGGTTCGTTCTTTTCCCTTTTTTGTGTTTTCGTTCTGCTAAAGCAATTCGTTCTTTTCCTCCTTCCTCTGCTTAAATGCAATGGAAACAGCTTCATACCTTTTGCCCTTTCCTTTCCTTTTTCAGCTAATTCGGTCTGCTGCATTTTCAATTGAATTTTAGCCATATCCAAAGATTCTGGAGGCGTTTCCAGCAAACTTAAATACTGAATGATTGCTATAATTCTCACTCCTTACCTACCGCAAGATGGTAGCTCCAACTACTGCTGGACAGTCAATGGGAGCAGCTTTTCCTTGCTCACCTTCTGTAAAGCCCCGAGAGCCACTTCTTTCACCCCAAGAAAAGTGTTAGTGACTGAAACAGCTATTTACTGCTCCAAACACATTTTAATATTACTGATTTGAAATACCTGTCAAAAAGACATAAACACCTTCCATTCTCTGCCTTTGATTCCAGTAAAGTTAAGCGTAAATTGTAAGTATTGAACAAATCACGCTAACAGCCACAAAACCTCGATGGACCAGGCCAGACCCACTCAAAATACTTCAAGACAACAGACTGGAACGTAACTGTCCCAGTTTTCTTCAGTGGGTACTTAGTGGATGTTCCGCAAGTGATGGAGCTGGCTCAGCTAATCAGTTTTAAACAAAACAGAATTCATTTCTAAGGTCAACGAATGAAACACACACAAAAGAGTACAGTACATTAAATAACATAAACTATCCAAAAACCTAACAGATTACCCAAACATAATGTTGTCAGAAATTCCTGAAACAACCACCATAAACACCCGTTCACAAAAATAAGTTAAATTCAAACACAGTTTCTCACTGAAAAGATATCAGATGCACAAAATCAGTATGGAGCTCTTTCCTTTATTGGGAACGTGAAAGAAAAGACAGCTTGCTGAAATTAAAACAAACCAAACCCAACCAGAGTAAAGCTGAGCTGAGAGAAAGAACCACGTCATTTT
>NW_025212577.1:26339-27366 GCF_004010195.1 Chiloscyllium plagiosum | reverse complement strand
CCTTGTGAGTCTCGGTAAGAAAACAATCCCCAGGCCCTTACCATTAACTGTGTAAGTTTTGCCCTGGTTTGACGAACAATATGCAACACTACACACAAAACTTCATCTGTCATTCCTCGGCCCACTGACCCAGTTGATCAAAGTCTCATTGTTCTATTAAATGACCCTCTCACCATCCTCAATACCACCATTTTTTATTTTTGTCTGTAAAAGTACAGAAAAATATGGTTCCATATTCTCATCCAAATCATTTACAAAATTAACGAACAGCAGCAGACTGCTCCCTGTGTCACACCTTTGGGCACAGGCCACTAATTAAAACAGTAAATCTCTCCACTAATTAGAACAGTAAATCTAGCCTCTGTGTTCTACTGTCGAGCAATTTTTCTATCAATTAGCTAGCTGTCCCTCCTTCTCTGTATTATAACTTAGTTACCAGTCTACCATGCAGAATTTTGTTGTGCCTCAGTAAGGTCCACGTAAATACAGGGTAGGGGAATAGGTCTGGGAGGTTTATTCTTCGGAGGGTCAGTGTGGACTTGTTGGGCCGAAGGGCCTGTTTCCACACTGTAGGGAATCTTATCATAACGTATACTACTTCACCTTCACTTATGCTCTTGGTTATCTTTTGGAAAGTTTCAAATAAGCTTGTGCGACACGTTTTCTCCATACACAAAGTCATTTTGACTGTCCAAAATTAGACCTTGCCTTTCCGAATGCAAATAAATCCTGTATCTCAGAATCTCCTCTACAGAGTTAGCCACTCCTGACATCTGAATCACCGCTCTTTCGTTTCTTGCCTTTCCCTTGCAGCCTTTTTAAAAATAATACCATTAGTTTACCTGACTTCCAGGCCTCCAGCAACTCGTGGCTGCCAAGGGCACGAATAAAAGCTCGAAGAACCGCAAATGTCGTAAATCAGAAATAAAAACAGAAGTTTTGTCGGAACGTATGGCAGCTCTGAGAGTACCTGTGCAGAGAAATCAGATTTATTGTTTCAGATTCAGTGACGCTTTCTCAGAACACT
>NW_025212577.1:0-15318 GCF_004010195.1 Chiloscyllium plagiosum | reverse complement strand
TGATTCTTCTTAAACGTACTTAACAAATTATTCTACATCCAAAATTTTGACATATGGCATTAGCAGTCAATTTTTTTAAAAATTAAAATCACTGACTCTAACAACCACAATAATATTTACATTTAGTGCATATCTTCTGACATAGTTGCTCCTTAGTTTTCCTCTAATTATTGGGGGGCCTACAGTACAATCTCATCAACGTGATCATTCCATTCATTTTTTAAAATTTCAAACCATGCATTTTCACTGCATGATTTTTCAGAGAGAGTCTCGACTTACAGTATAAGTGTTTTCCTTAATCAAAAACACCACTCTTCCCCTTCTTTTCCTTCCCATTCTATCCTCGTATACTCCCCTCATATTTCTAAACTCCATCGACTATAGACCCAGAGTCCCCAGCTGTTGTTTGTATGATAAGCCCTTCATTCTAGGATCATTTTTCTAGACTTACTCGAAATGCCAACACATCCTCCTTTAGGGACAGGGTTGAACACTGCTAACAATATTCCAAATCTGGTTCTAACCTGAGCTGATACAGGCGCAGACGTACGTCGCTGCACTTGTGTTCCAGTCCCCTTGCAATAAATCTTAAAATAGCATTTGGTTTCCGTACCGCCAGCTGAAACTACGTGCTAACCTTAACAGAATTCCTGAATTAGATCTCGATTGGCATTTTACTCTTCATATTTCTGAAGCCGTAGAAAATAACTTTGGTGTCTAGTCTTCCTATCAAAACGCATCATCTTCACATTTCCCCCACATTTTATTCTGTCTGCCATTTCGTTGTCCGCTCTCCTAACCTGTCCAAATCCTTCTGTCAGGGACCCTACGCCCCACTTCCTCAACATTACCTGTCCGTCCACCTATTTTTTGTCATCTGTAAACGTAGCAAACACGCTCTCAGTTCCTTTGTCAAAACGTTCATGTATAACGTGAATAGTTGTGGTCTCAAAACAAAACACTTTTAGAACACAGCAAGTTACCACCTGCAGAAGTAAAGGGCGTCTTTATCTTGACATTCTGACTTCTGCTAGGCTGGTAATCCTCTATCTTGCCACTAACACCATGATCTCATTTTATTTCACTGCCTGCTGTAAGGTACTTTGTCGAAGGCATTCTGGAAATCCAAATAGATCACGTCCACAGGTTCTCATTTGTCTAACTTGCTTGTTCGTTGCTCCGATGAACCACTAAGGTGAGGCTACCATCTCTATAGTTTCCTGCTTCTGTCTCCCACCTTCTAAAACGGGATGTTGCAGTAGCCATGTTCCAGTCATCTGGGACCCTCCCTGACTCCGATGGTTTCTGAAAGATCACCTCTGCAATCTCCTTAACTAAATCCTTCCGATCTCTGGAGTGTAGTCCTTCCAATATGGATGATTTATCAACATTCAAATATTGCAGCTTTCCCATCGTCTCTCTTTAGTGATGGGCAGTGCACTTGCTTCTGTTCCATATCTCTCTTGAAGTTCTTGTATGCTGCTGTGGACTTCCATTGTGCAAACTGATATAAGATACCTATTCAGTACATTCGTCATTCCTTTGTTCCCTGATCCAGCTTTTCCAGCCTAATTTTCCAGTGGTGCAATATCCACTTGTGCCTCTCTGTGACCTTTCAGATGTTTAAAAATCGCCTGTAATTTTTTTTAAAATTAGTACCTAGCTTCATCTCATATTTCACTTTTCTCTACGAATAGTTCTTTTTTCTCAGTTATACTCTACTATTTTTAAAGCTTTCCATATCCTCTCGCTTCCGCTAAGCTTCACCACACTGTAGGGTTTTTTCTTTTCTTTTGCTTTTATGTTCTTCCTGACATCGTTTGTCAGGCCTGGTTATCACATCCTTCCCTTCGTCTGTTTCTTCTTCCTTGGAATGAGTTTCTGCCCTACCTCAAGAATGACCACAGAAACTCCTGCCATTGCTGCTTCACTGTCTCCCCTGCTAGGGTCCATCTTCCAAACAACTTAAGCCATCTCCTCCCTCGTTTCCTTATAGTTTCCTTTACTCAGTTGTAATACAATTGCATCTGCTTCAATTTCCATCCCCCTCCCCCACCCCACTCCCTCAAACTGCAGAATTCCTTTACCTTGAGTTCTCTAATCAAATCTCCCTCATGACACATCACTACATCCATTCGCTGGCTCTACTACAATCTACTCGAAAAAAATATCGTAGAAATTCCCAAAATTCTTTATCTTGAGATTCGTTGCTCAACTGATTTTCCCAGTCTACCTCCGTATTAAAATCGGCGCCACAGCCTCCAACATGATTATTGCAATAATACCTTTCTGACTTGCCTTTCCTATCTCCTGTTTTCTTTTCTTCCCCACATCCTGACGACTAATCGAAGGCTTGTACACAAGTTCCGTCATTTTTCCTGTCTTCCCTATTTGCCTGCCTTTTACATAACGTGTCTCGTTGGATTTTTAGTTCCCAGCCCCGATCACCTTGCGGCTGTCTCTGTGATGTCCACAATAACGTACCTGTCAATAGCAACCTGTGCTCTCAGCGCATTTATCTTGTTTCATATACTGCATGTTTCAAGTACAACACCTCTTGTTCTATCCCTCTTCTCATGGAAGTCTCTTATCTGCTGCGCATGAAGTTAGATTCATGAATCTTTCCATACTTTCTGTCCTATTACTTGTTATGGAAGTTTTAGCGTGTGCTGAGCCCTCTCCAGAATTAAACGTTTTCCATAACTTTTCATACAACTGAACCCAGGCCCCACGATTTAGTTCCAAGCCCTGTCTATCAGCCCTCGTGCGATTCACTAGGACCCTGGTCCGGCAGGCAACAGGTGGAGAAAGTTCTATTGGAAAAGCTCTTGTCTTTCCGAACACTGACATCAAAGATAAACGACTTCACAGCACTTTCTCCCACACCAATCTTTCAGCATTTCATTCACCTCTTTAATCTGGCTTCCGCTGTGCCAATTTGTTTATGGATCAGGTAGTAATCCAGAGATTATTATCTCTTTGGTTCTGCTTTTTAAGTTAGCTCCGAGCTGTTCATCTTCTTTCAGCAGAAACTCTTTCCTCTTTCCACCTGCATCGGCAACTGGATCAGTCCTCTCCCACGCCAAGTTCCTCTGAACCCGGATGAGAGAATTTAAACATGGGCACCAAGCAGGCAACATAGTATTTGGGACTATCGATGCTGGCAGAAGGGAAAAGAGTCCCCAATTATAACTACATTTCTCTTTTCTGCCCCCTCTGCAGAGTCCTGTGGTCAGTTTGATCATCGTCCGCACATCCCCTACTCTCAGTCACACAGCGAGCAAGAATCCCAAAACTGTTAGACAAGCTGAAAGGCTGAGGCTCCTTCAGCTTTTCCCTCTGACTCGCTCTACCTGCCTTACTCATTTTCATGTACTCCTGACCCTGACCACTGACCGATTAACCGTAGTTAATTTGAGGGATATGACTGTTTTCTGAAACAGAGCATTTAGTAAAGTTTTCCCTTTCTTGATGTGTGGTGTGGTTCGGAGCTCAGACTCCAGCTTATCCATCTCTGCCAGAGTTCTTTAAGGAAGCAACACTTGCTGTGAATGTAGTCACTATGATCCACAATGGAGTACTCAAGCTCCCATATAATGCAGTAAAACCGCAGCGCCTGCTCTGAAATCTTTACTGTAATCACTCCTTACTATGTTTCTTAAGTATTTCATCGTGAAAGACCATCCAACGTTGGTGGGAAGACTAATTGACTGCACTCATGTGGCCAGAATTGATTCAGTACAGATATCTTGAAGGATTGTGTGTGATCGAGATTACAGAGATGGGAGTGATCGCTATCGTGAAGGGATATTCTTTTGTTTTAAATTCTGATTTTTATGGACTACCAAGGTGATCAGGTCAATAAGCTGAGGGCGAGGAGTACACGACTTAGTGCGTTTGAGCACACGTGCAGTTTAATGTTGGATGAGCTGATGATTAGAGGGAAATTGTAGGTACGACGTGGATCAGGAGTGTGTTAGGATCTCACAGTTTCAAAGTTACAAAAAATTGTATTTGTTTTTTCATCATATGGGCCTGAGACTGTACTGGTGTCTGGCCATGTCACTGAAATGGAAAGGAAAAATCAAAGTGAGATGATTCTGATTCAGCAAGTTACCAGAGTGATCGATACAGTTGGTGTTAGGAAGTTTGTAGAAGGGACTGAAGTTCGTAGCTTCCAGTGAACAAAGGATAAGGAGTAGCCATTCGGGCCCTTGTACCGGCTCAATCAGTAAATGATATTTTGGCTGATTTGCAACGTCACTCACATTTACCCTCCTTTGCCCCTTATCCCTGAATACCTCCACTGAACAAAGGTTTGACTAGCTCAGACTTAAAACAAACAAATGTTTCATGGAGTATTATGAGCTGAATTTGGAACAAAGTTACAACTTTCGACCACCTTAGGTGTAACATTGCTTCCTTATATGTCTACTGAACGGTGTAGCCCTCATTCTTAGACTATGCTCCTGTGTTCTCGATTAAATGTGAGGACATTTCTATGGAGAGTGCTGAATATCTGGACATGATGTAAATCGGAGGGAGCCTGGAGGTGGTGATAGTCACATATGCTGGATTTCTGCATCTTTCATTGTAGTGCATGTGGATGGTTTGGGAGGTTTGCAAAAGTTCTGGTTGGGTTGTTGGTCAGTAAAACCCATCTTATTCACCATATCCTCCTCTATTCATCTCTATTCTCCCGATATCCCATTCACCAACATCACATAGAGGCTTAGTCTGTTTGAGCACTCTGGATGGCTTTAAATTCCCTATGGCACATACATGTCCTAGTTATTTTTTAACTTGGTATTTTTCACAATCCCTTTTTCTGTGTGCCCAACCTCATAAACTACCAGATTATTTCAGCTCAATCTCCGAACCTATTGTCATTGGGAAAATGGTAGACTGTGTTACTAAAGTTGGATTAACAAAACATCGAGAAATAAATGATACGTTCAGGCCGAGTCAGTTTTGTGAAGGGGAAATCATAGCTGAAACGTTTACTAAAATATTTTCAGGAGGCAACAAGGAAGTTAGCCAATGGGGAGCCAGAAGAAAGAGTATATTTGGAATACCAGAAAACATAAAGTACAGTATTTTGTATGAGCCTACTTACTCAGATAAAAATCCATGATCTCTCACTGCACACTAATTGAGGCTTGGCTCGTGAATTCAAGGTAGGGAGTTGAGATAAACACAGTATTTCCATGTTGAAAAATTATTACTTGTGGCATCCCACAGGTCAGCAGGTATTTACAATATGAAGGTATACAAATGACTTGGATGACAGAAGTGAACGTAATGCCGCCAAGTCTGCAGATTATACAAAATAGATGAGGAGGCAGGTAGTGAGAATATTGGCATGATACTACAGGACGATGGTGAGGACTGAAGATGCTGGAGATCAGGGTCAAAAAGTATGGTACTGGAAAAGCACAGTGGGTCGGTCAGCATTCGAGGAAGAGTAGCGTCGACATTTGGAGCATAAGCTCTTCATCAGAAATATGGGTTGGGGGCGGGTGCCGGGGGTCTGACAGGTAAATGGGAGGATGGTGGGACTGGGGAGACGATGGATGAAGGTGGTGGTTGATGGTGAGAGTTCAGAGTGAAAGGTGTAGCAAGTAGCTGGGAAGTTAGATGGAGAGTTCGGATAGTTCGAGGGGGCGGATCCAAGTTTCAGAGTTGAAAGTGGGATAACGTGGTGGGGAGGGGTTTTGAGAACTGGTGAAATTGATTCCGTGTGGTTGGAGGCATCCAAGGTGAAATAAGTGGCATTGTTCTAAGTGTTGGTAGGTTAGAATCTGGCGGTGAAGGAGGCCAAGGACTTGTATATCCTTGGTGGAGTCTGGGAATGGGGAGTCAAAATGTTTGGCCATACAGCAGTGCAGTTCTTTCCTGCATGTGTCCGAGGGATGTTCTCTGAAACATTCTGCATAATGGCGTCCTGTCTTCTTCTCAATGTTGAGGAGACTACATTGAAAGCAATGTACGTAGTAACTAATGTGCCTGGAGATGGAGGAGAATCCATGTGATGTGAAAAGATCCTTTGGGGCCTTGGATGGAGGTGAGGCGGAAGATGTAGGCACATGTTTTGCACTTATTTCTGTGGTAGGGGAAGGTGCCAAGTGTGCAGGGTAGGTTGGTTGAGGTTGTGGACCTCACAAAGGAGTCGCAGAGGGAATGTTCTCTGCGGAACGCAGATGGAGGTTGGGAGGGAAATATATCTCGGTTGGCAGGGCCTGACGATAGTTGGTGGAAATGGCGGAGGATGATGAGTTTATCGGGAGATTTCCATGTGGTCAATGATGCCTTCTAGTGCATCTCCTGCACTTCCTGCACCTCTGCCCTTGAACGCCACCTCTTCAACTGCAACAAGGATAGAATCCCCTGATCCTCACCTTCCACACCACCAACCTCCGGATACAGCACATTATTCTCTGGTATTTCTGCCACCAACAGTCAGACCACACCCTGTCCAACCATTCCCCCGCCCTGCGCTTGAAGGTTTGGTGAATGATTTGCCTTCACGGCGAGCTTCCAACTACATGTCCACAATATCGTTATGACTATGTCATTACCCCTCAGGAACAGTACTTGACTCTACCCCACCTCAGCAGAAAGCGAGGAATGCAGATGCTGGAGATCAGAGTCAAATAGTGTGGTGCTGATAAAGTGTAGCCATTCAGGCAGCATTCGGGGAGCAGGAGAATCGATGTTGCGAGCATTCACTATGAAGAGCTTACATTTGACACATCGACTTTCCTGTTCCTTGGATGCTGCCTTTCCAGCTGTACTTTTCCAGTGCTACAATTTTTGACTTTATCCCAACTCCGCTTACCTGCTTCGGAAAATTACATACTGCATTTGTCACCATTCAGTTGATTCTTCTCTCACGTACTTCACAGCCTGTAACATTCTATTCCTCAGAAATCTCAGATCATCCAGACCACTAAACAAAAAAAAACAAATAACTGCGGAAGCTGGAATTCTGAGACAATAGCAATAATTGCTGGACAACCCCAGCATTATCTCAGTACAACTGATTTGTTGAAATTAAACTGCAAATAGGACAAAGAGAAAGATGCATTACAATAACTGCCACATCCTGCTTCTCCTTTTTGTTCTGAAGTTAGTGTTTCGGATCAGGCAATTCACTCTCACCTTCGCAAGTGCTCATAGGAATGGTGGAAGAAATGCTGGCTCAGCCATTGCTGAACAAATGGAAAAAAGATACTTTTTGCTGCTCATGTGGACGACATCAATGTGATTCATATCACAAGTTAGCCAGATCCCTCTATCTTTCGAATCCTGCAACAGCTCTTTCAAATTAAAGGTTCTTCATTGATTGTTCCGGACAGATATCACAGTCTACACATTGCACTGCATTTGACAATGTTTTACCCATTCACTGACCATCTCCACATCACTGAATTTGAATGTCACTAACATTTCATTCACTATTTCCCATCCAAACTACTTTCAACGAGAATATATTCAATGTTTAAAATCGCAGCCTGAACTAAATTATTTTGGAAATCCAAATATCCTTTTGTCCCTTTATTTCCCTTGTTCATTGTGTATCAGTACCTGTCAACTTGAACCCGTGTCCTCTAGTTTTGAACTCTGTCATCATCGGAAAATGATCTTGGCCAGTCATCCATCAATGCCCCTCATGATTTTATAAACCTCCAGAAGATCACGCCCCAGGCTGGAACATATAAGCGAAAAAGGCCCTGGCAAATCAGTCTCACCTTATTACGCAAGCCTCACCCCGTCCCCACCACAGCCCCAGTAACCTCCTTGTAATGTTTTTTCTGCACCCTTTCAAGTTTCACAACGTCATTCCTGTAGCAGGTAACCAGAATTGTAAGCAGTATTCTAAAGTGGCCTCACCAAGTGGCCTCACTAAAGTGGCTAAAACATGACATCCCGACTCTAATCATCGGTGTTGTGACTAATGAAGGCCAGCGTGCCGAATGCTTTCTTCACCACTTTGTCTACCTTTTACTTCATTTTACCTGCTCTGAAAGTCATTTCCTTGACGGGTGCAGTCGTATTTGATTTCTTTACTGCAATATTTTGCTGCCAAGATGGATCTGTGGACCAGCATGTAAGGTCTCTCTTTTCCTTTGAATTTCCCAGTTTCCTGCCATTCATTGAGTACTCGCTTACCGTGTTACTTCCAAAGTGCATCAGCCCATGTTTTTCATGATTAATTACAAGTTCCACTATATGCCCATGTCACAAATCCATCTTCAAGCTCCTGGAACCTAAAACCTTCTTCTTCACTGTTAACTACTTTGTCAATTTTCATATCATCAGCAAATTTACTCATTATTTCCCCCACGTTTTTCTATATTGTCTATACACAAACGTTTTGTGGCAAGGAGAGAGGGTGGAGAGAAGCGAAGGCTTCCCTGAAGATTGTATGTGGGTGAGATCTAGGGTAGTTGCATGTTTCTCCTGTCGCAAGTGAGAGCCATGACACATTTCTGCGCCGACAACATCTGGGGGAAATACAGCCAACTCCAGCTCCTGGAAAATCGAGGTAGGGAACTGGAGCTGGAGCTGGATGAACTGTGGATCATCCATGAGGCTGAGGGGGAAACTGAGAGGATGTGCCGGGAGGTGGTCACTCCTCAGACGCAGAATAGAGACAGCTGGGTTACAGTAATGGGGAGGAAAGTGAACCGATGGACAGAGCAGGGATTCCATGTGGCAGTTCACCTCAGCAATAAATATACCGTTTTGGATACTGCTGCTGGGGACAGGCCATAGTTGTCAGGTCTCTGGCACTGAACCTGGTACTGTGGCTCAGAAGGGAAGAGGGGAGAAAAGAAAAAGTGCTAGTGGTAGGAGTCTCAACAGTTCGATGGATTGACAGGAGATTTTGTCCAGGAAGGTACGTTGCCTCCCCAATGTCAGCATCGAGGATGCAACCAATCGGGTTTACAGGATTCTGAAGGGAGAGGGGGAGGAGCCAGAAATCGTGGTACATATTGGCACCAATTATATAGCCAGGAAAAAGATTGAAGATCTCAAGAGTGACTACAGAGACCCACTATGAAAGCTGTAGATCAGGATGGGAGGTGTACTGTGCTCAGGTCTGCTACCGTTACCAAGAGATTAGATTAGATTAGATTAGATTACTTACAGTGTGGAAACAGACCCTTCGGCCCAACAAGTCAACACCGACCCGTCGAAGCGTAACCCACCCAGACCTATTCTCCTACATTTACCCCTTCACCTAACAATACGGGCAATTTAGCATGGTCAATTCACCTAACCTGCACATTTTTTGGATTGTGGGAGGAAACCGGAGCACCCGGAGGAAACCCACGCAGACACGGGGAAATGTGCAAACTCCACACAGACAGTGCCTGAGGCGGGAATTGAACCCGGGTCTCTGGCGCTGTAAGGCAGCAGTGCTAACCACTGTGCCACCGTGCCGCCCATTAGTCAGGTGAGGGACAGTCAGCGAGTACAGCTTAACACGTGGCTCGAGGCTGGCGCAGGATGGAGGGCTTTAGATACTTAGAGCAATGGGATGCATTCTGCGGAAGATGTGACCTGTATATGGAGGACGGGTTGCACCTGAACTGGAGGGGCACAATGTCCTGAGTGGGAGATTTGCTCATGTGGTTCGGGGTGTTTTAAACTAGCTTGGCAGCGGCCCGCCGAAGCGTAACCCACCCAGACCTATTCTCCTACATTTACCCCTTCACCTAACACTACGGGCGATTTAGCATGGCCAATTCACCTAATCTGCACATTTTTAGGATTGTGGGAGGAAACCGGAGGACACCCACGCAGACACGGGGAGAATGTGCAAACTCCACACAGAGAGTCGCCTGAGGCGGGAATTGAACCCGTGTCTCTGGCGCTGTGAGGCAGCAGTGCTAACCACTGTGCCACCGTGCCGTCCATTGCCACGGTGCCGCCCATTAGTGAGGTGAGGGACAGTCAGCGAATACAGCTAAACACGTGGCTGCGAGGCTGGCGCAGGATGGGGGGCTTCAGATACTTAGAGCAATGGGATGCATTCTGCAGAAGATGTGACCTGAATATGGAGGACGGGTTGCACCTGAACTGGAGTGGCACAATGTCCTGAGTGGGAGATTTGCTCATGTGGTTCGGGGTGGTTTAAACTAGTTTGGCAGCGGCGTGGGAATAACAGTTACATATCTGAGACGGAGGTAATTGTAGATGGGGCAGTGACAAGATGTAGTGAATCTAGCGGGAATGGGTTTCATATGATGAAACAAAGGGATCGACTAAAATGTGTCTATTTTGACGTAAGGAATGTCAGAAATAAGGTTGAACTTAGAGCATGGATCAGTTCTTGGGGCTATAATGTTGTGGCCATAACAGAGACGTAGGTTTCACAGAGGAAGAAAGGTTGCGAGATTTTCCAGTGTTTAGAAGGGTTAAAAAGAACAGAGTGGACGGAAAAAGAGGAGGGATGTAACATTGTTAATTCGAGAGTGCATCACAGCTGCAGAAATGCATGTTGTGAAGGAAGGTTTATCTACTGAGTCAGTATGGGTGGAAATTAGGAACAGCAAAGCAGCATCCACCTCATTGATAGGTTTTGTTCAGGGACCCTAATAGCAGTAGGGAGATCGAAGAACTCGTAGGCCGGCAGATTTCGAAAAAAACACAGATGTAGCAAGGTTGTTGTTATGGGTGACTTCAACTTTCCCAATATTGACTGTAACCTCCTTCGCTCAGACAGTTTGGATGGAACTCATGTTTTTCTCATGTGGGTTCAGTAGGTTTTCCTTATTCAGTATGTAAGCAGGCCGACGAGTGGAGAGGCCATTATGGATTTGGTGCTCGACAGTGAGCCAAGACAGGTGCCAGATCTCTCGGTTGGACTAAATCTCATTGGCCTTTGAAAATGAAAGGTGAAAGCAATATTCTCAGTGAAGTGATAGCATTCACGTGTTCTGTCTGTGGGCAGTTCTTCAGCCAATCATCTGGACTATCAAGAATTAAATGGGGGTAGAAACTTTGGAAATGTGGTGCCTGTGGAAAGGATTCAATTAATTATTTCTCCTGAAAGGTAATCTTTGCAACAACTCTGGCGAAAAGCTATCCAACTGTTGTGACGGTAGGAAGATATTTGCTCAGATATCTAACCTTCTAATACACCAGTGGGCTCACACAGACGAGAGACCATTTAATTATCTAGAGTGCGAGAAATGCTTTAAACGTTCTCAAAACTGATATACCATCACAGCGTTCGAATTGATGAGAAACCATTCAAGTGTGCTCATATTAACAGTGTGGTCAGACCGTCATCAAATATCACTTTACATTTTCAAGCTCACTGCAGAAAGGCCGTTCACCTGCTCTGTGTGTATGAGACACCAGCGAGATCACACAGTTGAAAGACCATTCATCATGTGTGTTTTTTGAAGAATTGATTCCAGCGACCTACTGAAACACAAACGAGTTCACACTGGAAAGAGGCCTGTCACCTGCTCTGAATGTGGGAAGGATTCTCTCACTTATCAAACTTGCTGAGACGCCAGCGAATTCACATTGTTGAGAGGCCATTTATGTTTTCCGCACTCGGGAAAAGATTCACCTACTTCTCTCCTACTGATATATCAACGGGTTCACAGTGACAAGAAACCGTTTGAATGCCAGAATGTGGGAAGTACTCTATAACCTCCCAGTAACTGAAGTCCCATCAACGTGTTCACAACGTGTTCATGTGCTCTCACTGTGTGACTGGGTTTGCAACTGTGCATCGGCACAATTTAGCTGCTGTAATTTCGACAACAGTGACGACACTTCAAAAGAAGTTTAGTTGCTGTGAAGCATATTCAGATTTTCTGAATGTGTGAAAGTAAGTTTGTAAGTTCCAATCAAGACTTAACAATGAAGAAAAGGCCCAGGAACAGGGCCGTAAATGGACATCTGACAGTCTCCTTTCATGTGAGAAAAATTTTGGGTGTGGGGGGGCTGTTAATTGGTGTGATTGATACCTGAACAATTAAACACCACTTCATTTAAAGACAATGTTCATATCCAATGACGTAATCCTTTGCTGATAGCAGACACACAGTTCAGTTCTGGACGTAATAACAGCAGAATACAATCACATGACATAGCTTAACTGTGTGTGTCACCATACTTTTACCAGACCACAGGGGCTGCTCTCTTCATCAGAGACAGAAGCGATTGGTGGTGATTTAAACAGACGGCCACCAGACCTCAGCTGAGACAAGAGTTTGAGAAGGAAGACGCTTCATGGTAACCTAAACCGAGTGATAGGAATTGAAATGATGCTGTTGTCATCACACTGCTCCGTAAAGCAACAATACAGCCGACTGAGCTAAATCGACACCCGTCAGTCGAGTGTTACACGTGTGGATGACTCATTGAATCCCTTGCCACACAGGTGAACGGTCCCTTCCCACAATGTGTTTGGCGGTGTTTCATTTAATCATTTAATCATTGTTACTCACAAATTTCTTCTCACAGTTAGATCATTTAACATTTTTCTCATTGGTGTGAGCACTCTCATATCGGCTGAGATTGGAGAACCAGGTGAACCCCTTCACAAGGAACAGGTGAAAGGTATCTCCCGTGTGTGAATATGCTGATCGTTACTGAGCAATGTCTCCTGTCAGTGTAAATCCACTGAGGTTACACGAAGTTGGATGACACAGCAAATGCGTTCAGAAAAACGGAACAGGTAAACAATATCTCTCCAGGAGGTCTGTGTCAATGAGTTTCCAACTGGTCTGGGTATTTGTAATCCGTCCGACAATTCAGACATTTCTCACATATCTCCGTGAATCCTTGCCCATAACACAACATAGGCATCGTTTCTCTGTCTATGGACTTCGTTTAGAATGTTTAGAGCAATACAGTGCGGAACGGGCCCTTCAGCCCTCGATGTTGCGCCGACCGTGAACTATTCCAAGCGAATCCTGCTACAATATCCATTCATTATACATGTGCTCACGGAAGGACTGTTAAAATCTCCCAAATGTAGCTGAGTTAGCTACATTGCCACTGACATTTGACAAGATCTATCACCCCTCAATTTTTCGCTACGCCCCCTACTAGCTGATGTCATCATATTTGGAAAGCTACTTTCACTATCTACTCTACCTAATCTTCTGATCATCTTGTATGTCTCTATCAAATCCGCTCATATATTTCTTTTTCCAATGTGAACAGACCGAAGTCTTTCAGCCTTTCCTCAAAACACCTTTCCCCCAGACCAGGCAACATCCTGGTAAATCTCCTCTGCACCTTTTCCAATGCTTCCACATTCTTCCTGCAAAGGGGCGACCACAACTGCACACAATATTCCAAGTGCGGCCGCACTAGCGCTTTGTATAGTTGCAGCATGACATTATGGCTCCGGAACTCAATGCTGTACCAATAAAACCTAACAAACCGGATGCCTTCTTAACAGCACTACCAACCTGGGTGGCAACTTTCAGGGATTTATGTACATGGAGTCCAACATCTCTCTGCACATCCACACTACTAAACATCTTTCCATTGAGCCAGTACTCTGCCTTTCTGTTGTTCTTACCAAGTGAATCACCTCACATTTATTTGCCACCTCTCAGCTTAATTCTGTAGTTTATCTGAGTCCCCCTGCAACTTGCAACATTCCTCCACACTTTCCACGACTCTACCGACTTCAGTGTCATCTGCAAATCGACTAACCCATCCACCTATACCTGTGTCTAATTCATGCATAAAAATGACAAACATCAGTGGTCCCAAAATAGATGCTTACGGCACACCACTAGCAACTGGACTCCACAACCACTACACACTGCCTTCTTGCAGAAAGCCATTTTCTAATCGAAACAGCTAAATCATCCTCAATCCAATGCCTTTGCATTTTCTCCAACAGCCTACCATGTGGAACTTTGTGAAAGGCTTTACTGAAGTTCATGTACACCACGTCAACTGCCCAACTCCCATCCACATGCTTGGTCACCAACTCAAAAAAACTCAATGAGCTTTGTCAGACATGATCTGCCCTTGACGAATCCATGTTGACTGTCAGCAATCAAACTGTTGCTTGCTAGACGATCAAAAAGCCAATTTATTGTAACCTTTTCCAAGTTTTTTTCTTCTTCTAACAGACCTAAGTCTCATTGGTCTACAATTATCTCTACGGTTATCTCTACTGCCCTTCTTAAGGAAGGGCACAACATTTGCAATCCTCCAGTCTTCTGGTACTAAATTTGGAGACAATGATGACTCAAAAATCAAAGCTTCATAGAGAATCTTCGGATAATTCTCGTTCAGCCTGGGGGTCTTTTCTACTTTCACCCCTTCTAGAATTGATAACACCTCTTCCTTACTAACCACAATACTTCCTAGTTTACTATATCTCATATCTCATTCTTCTCCCCTACAATATTCTCCTTTTCCTTACAAATATTCGTTTTGCACCTCTCCGATCTCCACAGTCTCTGCACATAACTTCCCACTCTTTCAATGACTAGCTCTATTCATACTGTAATCGTCCTTTTAATCCTCACACGCCTACAGACTAGATAATGTTAAGTAATTGCTGCAGTAAGTTCACTGGAACACGTGTGTTGAGGCTTTACCACTCACACTGGTGTTTGAAATCTTTTCCCATCAGAAATACTTGATAAACATTTTCACTTCCTGTCCTGATAAATTTAGTGAATCTGTTGGATCATTATCTCATGTTTCATTTGAACCACTCATCTTCAGTTCTTTTAATCCATTACTCTGTAAAATGATTTGCAAATATTGTCGCTGTCCATACAGGGTAAAATCTCAGAACAAATGTTTCCAATTTCAGAAAGACATATTTCCTCCATTGCACAGCCACTCGCAAACAAATGGTCGAATCATATTGAAAGACGCAATAGTCTCTACCAAACAAAATATCCTGAATAAATCAGGTTGCTGTTCCCAGTGTCCACATGACGTTTTCCATCCTGAGGTGCCAACTGATGGACGGCACCACCTGCTTATCCAGAAGGATTTTATACAATTGATGATACTCTTTGCTGCTACTGTCCATAAATGGTGAAGAAAATGAATGATGAAGTTGGTTTGCAATCAAAAGTGCTGTTGTTTTCCCAGATGTTGACATGCTTCTTAAGCTGTCAAAGCAGCATTCAAACAGGCACGTGGAGAGAATTCCGTATCACATCTGACTTATGCCTCCCGAGTGGTGGACAGTTAGGATGTGAGTTGAGCGCTGCAAGATGTTTAGCCTCTGCCCTGATCTTATATCAATTGTATTTGCACAGTTAGTCCTGTGCAGTTTCTATTCAATTGTACACACCC
>NW_025212576.1:25344-27350 GCF_004010195.1 Chiloscyllium plagiosum | reverse complement strand
GGGTACTGGTTGGTTCGGCGGGAAAGGAAGAAACAGAGGGCTTTGAGGCCTTCGTGATGGAGGATGGATGTGTATAGGTACTGGAAGTGGCGGTGGACATGAGCACGTGAAACTATTCTGTGGCACCAGTGACATGATTGGCAAAGGTCTGGTCATAGATCCATAGAGTTATAGAGATGTACAGCATGGAAACAGTCTCTTCAGTCCAACCCATCCATGCTGACCAGATATCACAACCCAATCTAGTCCCTTCCTCCAGCACCCGCCCATATCCCTCCAAACACTTCCTATTCATATACCCATCCAAATGCCTTTGAACTTTTACTATTGTACCAGCCTCCACCACTTCCTCTGGCAGCTCATTCCATATATGCATCACCTTCTGTATGAAAACGTAGCCCTTTATGTCTCTTTTATAGCTTTCCATTTTCAACCGAAAACTATGCCCTCTAGTTCTGGACTCTCTGACCCCAGGGAAAAGATTTTGTCTGTATATCCAAGTGCGTGAAATGCTGATGTTGTGAGTGCTTCTGGTCAAAGGCGGGGTGGAAGGCATATTGGTCTCAATCTATTACATTATTAAGATTGAGCAGCAGCATTAACCCACACTGAGGATTGGCTCAGAGGAAGAGTGCTGGAGCCTTAAGTGAGAGGTCGACGTATTGAAAGCATTCTAAGAAATTTTCGTTAACAAAGTGGTATTTTGTTGCTTTGACAGTAAGAACAGCTTTTGCGCACATCGTCTCCACATCAGTCTCTTGCTCTAGTAAACACACTCATTCGTTCATGTCCCTTTAAAAGGGGAATCTGCTGACCGGAACGAGTCCTGTCAACATGTGACTCCAGAACCCACAACAATGTGGTTCACCTATGAATGCTCTCTGACTCAGTTCAAGGTGAATTAAGAATGAACGATAAATGCTCTTCAGACCAATGATAGCCACATTCCGTGGGAGAATAAGAATAATAAAAATACATGAACAACGGGGAAAATGTGAGTCGTGTCTGTGTGGACTTGAATTCAACTGATATCCAAACTAAATAGACACGAGGATACCCGCAGCGCCAAGACGTCAGGGCCATGGGGTGACTGCAGGAAGGGATTCAATTATCCGCTGAGGTTTAAACTCACTTGCTCAGTCACAATGCGCACAGGTCATTCACCACTCCCATATGTGAGAAGTGATCACTCAGGAGACGAACTGGCAGAGTCACCAAAAAGTTTACAAATGACAGCAGGAATTCGATTCTGCTGTTATTGAAGCTTTTTATCCCAAACAGCAATGAACCCTGTTTGGATGCCTGTTTCCAGTGGAGTGCCACTGTTTTCTGATGAAGACCAATGATTTAGACTTAGTTGTAGAAGCCATGATTTGCAAGTTTGCTTATGATATAACAATTGGTCGTGTAGTTGACTTTGGTGAAGAATGCCAAGGACTGCAGGGATGCATTAGTCAGGTGGAAAAGTAAAATGCTGAATGGAATTGAATCCAGATCAACGAGTGTTAATGAATTTGGGTAGAAGAAACAATAACAGTGAGTATTCTGTTGAGAGTAGACGGACAAAGAGATCATGGAGTGGACATTCACGATCGCTGAAGATCAATGGACAGGGGAATCAGTTGGACGGAAGTGTGTACTGTAGATGCTGGAGATCAGAGTCAAGATTAGAGTGATTCTGAAGAAACACAGCAGGTCAGGCAGCATCCGAGTTGCAAAAATAAAGATGTTATGGGCAAAAGCCCTTCATCAGGACTAAAGCTAGGAGCCTCGAGTGTGGAGAGAAAAACGGGAGGGCTGGGTCTGGGAAGAATTTAGCTGAGAATGCTGTAGGTGGATGGAAGTGGGGTTAAAGGTGATAGGTCGGAGAAGAGGGTGGAGCGGATAGGTGGGAAGGAAGATAGACAGGTGGTACACGTCAGTACGATGGTGCCAAGCTAGAAGGCTGGAACTTTGATAAGGTGAGCGTGGGGAGAAGAGTAATCTGGTGAATACCACATTGATGC
>NW_025212576.1:23018-25216 GCF_004010195.1 Chiloscyllium plagiosum | reverse complement strand
GGTGTCCTGGAAATGTTCTGTGAAGCGCTCTGCGAGAAGATGTCCGGTGGCCCCAATGTAGAAGAGACCACATCGTGAGAAACGGATGCAATAAATGACAAGTGTGGAAATGCAGATGCACATCTGATAGATGTGGAAGGCTCCATTGGAGCTTTGGAAGGATGTGAGGGGGAAGATGTGGGTGCAGGTTTTGCAATTCCTGCGGTGGCAGGGGAAGGTGCCGGGAGGGGACTGTGGGTCTTTGGAGGATGTGGACTTGACTAGGTAGTCGTGGAGGAAACAGTCTTTGAGAAAAGTGGATAGTGGTGGGGAAGGACATTTCTCACTCGAGGTCAGTGTTACTGATACTTTTTACAAACCCACTGACTCCCAGAGCTGTATGGATTATACCTTCTCCCAGCCCACCTGTTGTGTAAATGTTATCCTGTATTCCCAATTCCTCCACCTCCATCGCATCTGCTCCCAAAGGACCGGTTCTGCCACAGAACACACCAGATGTCCTCCTTCTTTAAAGACCGGAACTTCCCCTCCTTTCTGGTTGAAGATGCCCTCAAACGCATCTTATCCATGTCCCGTACCTCCGCCACGAAGTCCACACCTCCAACCGCAACAAGGTCCTCACCCTCTGTCCTACCAGCCTCCGCATAAATCACATCATCCGATGGCAGTTTCGCCACCTCTAAACGGACCCCACCCCTATCCACTTTCTGCCAAGACCGTTCACTCCGTGACTACCTAGTCAAATCCACGCCCTCCAATGATTCACCCTTTCCTCCTAGCAACTTCCCCTGTCACTGCAAAACCTGCACCCACATCTACCCCATCACCTCCGTCCATGGCTCAAATGGAGGATTCCACATCCATAAAAGTTCACCTGCTCTTCCACACATGTCATTTATTGTATCTGTTGCTCCAAATGTTGTCTCCTCTAAACTGGGGAGACTGGATGTCTTCATGCAGAGCACTTCAGAAAATATCTCGAGAACACTGGCAAGAATCAACCCCAGTGTTCCTTGGCCAAACATTTCAACTCCCCCTCCCACTCTCCCAAGGACATGCAGGTCCTGGGCCTCCTCCATCGCCACTGCCTCACCACCCGATGCTTGGAAGAAGAAAGCCTCATCTTTCACCTTGCGACCCTTCAACGCTATGGCATCAATTCGGACTTCACCAGTTTCCTCATTTCCCCTCGCCTACCTTTCCCCAGTTCCCAACTTCCAGCTCAACACCGTCCTCCTGACGTGTCCCACCGATGCATTCTCATTCCCACCTATCCACTATACCTTCTTCTCTGACATATCATGTTCACCGCCCACCTCCATCCACTTACTGCGCTCTCAGCTAAGTTCCCCCCAGCCACACCCCCTCCCATTTATCTCTCCATCCCATATGGTCCCAGTCTCATTTCAGATAAAGAGCTTTTGCCCAAAACATTCATTTTCCTGCTCCTCAGATGCTGCCGGACCTACTGTGCTTCTCCAATACCTCTCTAATCTTGAGGGGAATCAGTTGATTGAGAGGGTTTTCGGATATTTTCTGTTGTTGACCACAGGCTGTGGATGATAGTAGAACTTTAGCAACCACCAGTTTAGGGAACAGCTAAAGGACTCAGCACAAGTCTGGTCACCGCATAAATCAACATTTTTTTAAAAATTGTAAGATAAATGATGAAAGGCTGAAATATGCAATGCTGCCCATCAAGACTGTTTCACCACTCAATGACTTTATCACTGATTCCTTTCCAAGTCACGGTGCTATGCGCCTTGGAGGGTAACTTGCAAATGGTGACGTTTCGTTGCATCTTCCAACATTGTCCTTATAATCAGTACAGCTGTTGAGCGTTGAACGTTCTGTCAAAATGCCCAGATGACTTACTCCAGTGCATCTTGTAGTTCGTGCACTCTGTTGAATTGTGCCTTAGCGGTGAAGAGAATAAATATTGCAGGTATTGAAGAAGATACAATCAAGTGACTGAATTGTCGTAAATGATATCCAGTTCCTTAAATGTTATTGAAGTTACACCCATCTAAGCAAATGGAGAGAGTCGTATTCCACGTCTCATTTGTGCGTTGCGAACGATTTAGGATTCACGGTGACACGAGTTGAGTTTATAATCAAAAAAATGACTACCAAAGGATATGTTTTTGTTGTCAAAGTGTTTATATAGCCAGTTCAAAACCTTGTTTCCCTAAATACTA
>NW_025212576.1:19434-21148 GCF_004010195.1 Chiloscyllium plagiosum | reverse complement strand
TTGACTCATAATTTCTTCAGACAGTTTCTACCTCACGTGAAGAAGTATATATGGAGAGAGAAGAGAAGGTGATGGTTTAGTTCGATGACTTTTCTCATATGGCTGAACCTGAACTGGGTAAAGTTCCGGGAAATGCAGTTTTGTTCGCTTCATTTTATTAATATTGCTGCAACCTCACTCTGCTCATTGCAATGATCAGAAGTGAATTGGATTTGTATCATTGAAATGTTTAATATTGTATTCAATTTTGATCCGGATTTATTTCAGCTTAAAGAAAATACTGATGAGAAAAACTGAAAGTTTAACTACAAAGAAAAAGCCAATTTTGATGTTCAGTTACTTTGGCAGATTTCAGTAGGTATCATGGCGATTGTCCTCCCATCTTTAAGGCATGAAATTAAAGCAGAAAATCGATTTCCAACCGACGTGTTACTTCCTATTCATGATGGAATATCTTGCCTTGACAATCTATAAAATCTGCTCAGTTCCAGTTATAATGTTTAATGTGGAATATTAATGCAAATCTTTCATAACTCTGAAATTTTTGCTGTCTCTTATTCGGCTGCATACGTTTTTGATATTTCTTTACATTTCAATTTATCCAAATTAGACATTGTTTCCTCGCACCTTCCACCCCGCACACCCCACTTTATCACTATTACCCAGCCGCAGGCTGTCTCTCTCTCCTGGTGAAACTCACTGCTTGTGTGTCTCTAAATGTGCCTTTCCAAATATTTTGGAAACAGATTATCTGAGTGACAGAAATTCTGCTCCCATCATTTCTTTGTCCTACATCAATGGTTTTGAATACCTGACGTTCAGAAATTTAGTAACTTGAAAGAGTGAAATTACCACCTATTTCCTCCATCCAAACCTCACATACTCTGGAGAACTTCCATTCGGTTTTCCTTGGTTCAGTTCCAAATTTTTCAACACACAAAGAAATAAAATCCCATCCCCACTAAACACCGTCAGCATCGTCTCTAATGTCGTAGCAGCCCAGTAAACGCTGGCAGTGTCCTCTCTGATAGAATCACAGATTAGCTGCAATGCAGAAAGTACAATTCACCCAATCGAGTCTATAGGGTCACTCTGAAGAGCATCACAACCAGACCTAGCCACCGACTCTCTCTCATATATTTCACCTGAAGAAATAACAGCCCTCTGGCTTGTGATTTCAAATAAACCTACTGGAATAAAACATTGCATCGTGTGACTGCTGACCTTATCCCCTCATTTCCCATGGCAAATTCACTTAACTTAGTGATTTCAATCCCTGGACATGACAGGGCAATTTCACATGGTCAATCCACCTCAACTGCAGATCTAAAATTATAGAGCCACACAGCAATTATATCATAACAGTGAGCACCATCTGCATCATGTTTAATAGCTTTATACACTGGTAACTCAGCCTAGTGAAAGCAAGCTGCACCCATCAACCACAATTCAATGCATCCAAACGCGATTCTGCACTGTAAAACCTTATTCGTGCTACAGGAAATGTTTCTGCACTCAGATCTGAATGGGTTTACCTTGTTTTCTTCCTCAGGTTCCTGCTTTAAGCAAACATTTCAGTCAGAAACAAATCGATGAAATGGTTTTCATTCCAACACCGATACAATGTGCAATTTGCAAAAGTTACGTGTTTGCACTTTCACTGACACTCTCTCTCCCCAGGAGCTGCAGTCCTTCCCCAGCTGATTCAGACAGC
>NW_025212576.1:17580-19409 GCF_004010195.1 Chiloscyllium plagiosum | reverse complement strand
AGGTGTAAAGGGTTTCCGCCTCTCTGATGCTTTGTGCACATCTACTCAAACCTTTTTGCCTTTTCCCGACATCTCTTGGCCCGGTATTCGATCCCTCCATCAACAGGATACACTTTTTCAGTCTATCTGAGCCGTATCCCTGATTGTTTTGTACATCTCAGTCATGTCTTCCTTAATCTCCGCTGCAAGGCGTCAAACAACCGCAGTCTGTCCACATAACTGAGACGATTCAGCCAGACAATACCCCAGTGAATCTCTCCTGCACTGTTCCCCGTGCGATCACATCCATGCGATAATGTGAATTGTAGAACTCCACACAGTACTCGAGCTAGAGCCAAATAAAGTTTTATTTTATTCTGTTACTGTATGAGGGCATCGCTGGCTCGGCAGCATATTTTGCTATCGCTAAGTACACAGCCGGCAGCTGAGTCTCAACTATATTGCAGTGAATCTGGAGTCATATGGAGGCCCGACCAGATAAGAAAGGCAGTTTCCTTCCTAAAAGGACGTCAGTGAAACTGATGGTTTTATTTTTTTTTAACAATCGACCATGGATTTATGGGAGTTATTAGATTCGTAATTCCAGATATTTACTGAATCCCAATTCTACCACCTAGCATGGTCGGAGTCAAAAACGAGTCCCTGGTGTCTGAATTAACAGTCCAGTGGAAAGAGCGCTCGGGCATTGCAGAAAACCGGTCAAACTGATCTTTTCCAATGGAGTTGCTTTTCCCCGATACTGTACAGTGTCATTTTCCTGAGCTTGACAATCCAATAATCTCTTGTCCGTCTCAGTAAAAGTTGCTACATGAGTATTGATCTCACAACATTGGTAACCAAATGGATCAACTCGTCTGCAGGTCCAGATCGTGGGGTTGGGGCACGTTCACAATGCAAAAGTGACCACAGCAGCACAGACTGAACGGTATCAATGTGAGAATCAGTGTTTGATTCGGCAGTGCCTTAATGAAATAGGATATGACTCCACAGCCACATGATGAAAGAGCAGCGCTCCGAAAGCTAATGCTTCAATTAAACATGTAAGACTATAACCTGGTGTTGTGTGATTATTAACTTTGTACTCCATAGTCCAACACCGGCATCCCCAAATTAAAGAAATGGGGGTGTTGAATGGAAAGTCGGGTTAATGATCGTAGGAGGAAGAAATCTTTGAGAACGGGTGGATTTGAATGCTGACATATGAAATACAGAGATATGAGCGAGCAGAATTTGAAGGAAAAATATCATTGCCTTGGACAAAATTACCATGTTAAAACAACTTATACCTTTGTGTGCTTCACAAAAACCGGGGCGAATAGAGAAATACTGCCGTAACTCGGATTCGAACCAAGGTTGCTCCGGCCACATCGCAGAGTACTAACCACGAAAGGATCGCAGCATCCCATATACCAGCACGCTACGCGGGCGCGATAAGTACAGTAGCATAGACAATGTTAGTCAGAGTACCTAACACAATATCAGTGCTTAGCGAACAGTGGCAGATATGTGGGAACTCATCATGGGCTGAGCGTTTAACATCGGTGCCCACCGAGGCTGTGGTGATTCCATCATTAATATGCTGAAGGCTGAGATAAATGGATTTCTCCAAAACATCAAAGACTCCTGGGACAGTGCAGGTTTTGTTGAAATGTATGCTCCAATAGCAATGCAGTTTAACATCGGCTCCTTCACCAGCTCGCCCACACAAGGCAGTAACCACTGCTGCCACAGAGTCCCAGTTCCCAGCCCCAGAAATCAGTGGAACTGAGTGGCGCAGTCACAAAGATCCAACTGGAAATCGGGATGGGAATGAGGTCGCAGAGATAGTC
>NW_025212576.1:15082-17452 GCF_004010195.1 Chiloscyllium plagiosum | reverse complement strand
CATATTTTGCTATCTCTAAGTACACAGCCGGCAGCTGAGTCTCAACTATATTGCAGTGAGTCTGGAGTCATATGGAGGCCCGACCAGATAAGAAAGGCAGTTTCCTTCCTACAAGGACGTCAGTGAAACTGATGGTTTCGTTTTTTTTTCAACAATCGACCGTGGATTTATGGGAGTTATTAGATTCGTAATTCCAGATATTTACTGAATCCCAATTCTACCACCTAGCATGGTCGGAGTCAAAAATGAGTCCCTGGTGTCTGAATTAACAGTCCAGTGGAAAGAGCGCATCGACCGTGGATTTATGGGAGTTATTAGATTCGTAATTCCAGATATTTACTGAATCCCAATTCTACCACCTAGCATGGTCGGAGTCAAAAACCCTGGTGTCTGAATTAACAGTCCAGTGGAAAGAGCGCTCGGCCATTGCAGAAAACCGGTCAAACTGATCTTTTCCAATGGAGTTGCTTTTCCCCGATACTGTACTGTGTCATTTTCCTGAGCTTGACAATCCAATAATCTCTTGTCCGTCTCAGTACAAGTTGCTACATGAGTATTGATCTCACAACATTGGTAACCAAATGGATCAACTCGTCTGCAGGTCCAGATCGTGGGGTTGGGGCACGTTCACAATGCAAAAGTGACCACAGCAGCACAGACTGAACGGTATCAATGTGAGAATCAGTGTTTGATTCGGCAGTGCCTTAATGAAATAGGATATGACTCCACAGCCACATGATGAAAGAGCAGCGCTCTGAAAGCTAATGCTTCAATTAAACATGTAAGACTATAACCTGGTGTTGTGTGATTATTAACTTTGTACTCCATAGTCCAACACCGGCATCCCCAAATCAATGAAATGGGGGTTTTGAATGGAAAGTCGGGTTAATGATCGTAGGAGGAAGAAATCTTTGAGAACGGGTGGATTTGAATGCTGACATATGAAATACAGAGTTATGAGCGAGCAGAATTTGAAGGAAAAATATCATTGCCTTAGACAAAATTACCATGTTAAAACAACTTATACCTTTCTGTGCTTCACAAAAACTGGGGCGAATAGAGAAATACTGCCGTAACTCGGATTCGAACCGAGGTTGCTCCGGCCACATCGCAGAGTACTACCCACGAAAGGATCGCGGCATCCCATATACCAGCACCCTACTCGGGCGCTATAAGTACAGTAGCATAGACAATGTTAATCAGAGTACCTAACACAATATCAGTGCTTAGCGAACAGTGGCAGATATGTGGGAACTCATCATGGGCTGAGCGTTTAACATCGGTGCCCACAGAGGCTGTGGTGATTCCATCATTAATATGCTGAAGTCTGAGATAAATGGATTTCTCCAAAACATCAAAGACTCCGGGGACAGTGCAGGTTTTGTTGAAATGTATGCTCCAATAGCAATGCAGTTTAACATCAGCTCCTTCACCAGCTCGCCCACACAAGGCAGTAACCACTGCTGCCACAGAGTCCCAGTTCCCAGCCCCAGAAATCAGTGGAACTGAGTGGCGCAGTCACAAAGATCCAACTGGAAATCGGGATGGGAATGAGGTC
This sequence comes from Chiloscyllium plagiosum, assembly GCF_004010195.1. Classification (NCBI taxonomy): domain Eukaryota; kingdom Metazoa; phylum Chordata; class Chondrichthyes; order Orectolobiformes; family Hemiscylliidae; genus Chiloscyllium; species Chiloscyllium plagiosum. The sequence continues at coordinate 15,894 of NW_025212576.1, read as the reverse complement.
ACAGAGATAGTCGATGGCTCCAGTGACACAACCGGAGAATGCACGGTACTTCTATGACGGTTTAGAGGCGTAAGCAGTTCCGTGGTTGCGAATGCTCCTGGTCAAAGACGGGACTGAAGGGAATTTTGTTCCCGTTTATAATGACATAGCGATCTACACAGCATCTTGCTGAGACAACTGAGTGCCACAACTGGAGCGAGGGCTGGTTTGAAGTTTGATTTTCCTTCACCATCACCCACTTCCCTGGAATGAATTGTTTTCACCATTTTTATTTCCATTTGTTTAATATCTCCCTGTAGTCTGCGGCTTTCTTCCTCATGGTTAATTGCATGACTAACTGTTGTATGATCTGCACACTGCTAAACCATGGCCACTGCAAGTAAATATGAATCATTGATCTATAAGAGAAAGCAGTGGAACACACAGCAGACATGCTGCGTAGGTTTGCAGGCGACATTCGAATTGTAGACAATGAGGAAGATTCCGTAAGATTCAAAAGGATATTAATCCAATGAGTCGTTGGACTGAAAAATGTAACATGGAGTTCAATCTGGATAAATGGAAGGTATTGCATTTTGGTACAACAAAAAGAGTAGGTCTTTGCATAGTGTTGGAGAACAGGGAAGTTGGGATGCAGGTACATAATTCTTTGTAGTTTTCATCACCTACAGACAAGGTGTTCAAAGGTATTTAACATACTCCCCTTCATTGCTCAGGCCTTTGTGTATAGCAGTCGGGACATTATGTTAAAGGTTTGCAGGACATTGATGAGGCCTCTTCTGGAATATTATGACCAGTTCCGGTCGCCCAGT
>NW_025212576.1:12048-14904 GCF_004010195.1 Chiloscyllium plagiosum | reverse complement strand
TATGAGAAAGCAGTGGAACACACAGCAGACATGCTGCGTATGTTTGCAGGCGACATTCGAATTGTAGACAATGAGGAAGATTCCGTAAGATTCAAAAGGATATTAATCCAATGAATGGACTGAAAAATGTAACATGGAGTTCAATCTGGATAAATGGAAGGTATTGCATTTTGGTACAACAAAAAGAGTAGGGCTTTGCATAGTGTTGGAGAACACGGAAGCTATTGATGCAGGTACATAATTCTTTGTAGTTTTCATCACCTACAGACAAGGTGTTCAAAGGTATTTAACATACTTCCCTTCATTGCTCAGGCCTTTGTGTATAGCAGTCGGGACGTTATGTTAAAGGTTTGCAGGACATTGATGAGGCATCTTCTGGAATATTATGACCAGTTCCGGTCGCCCAGTTGTAAGAATGATATTATTCAGCTGGAGCAGGTTCAGAAAAGGTATACACGCATGTTACCGTGTGTGGAATGTTTGAGTTATAATGAAAGGCTGGATAGGCTGAGACTATTTTCAGATTTGAGATGGGGGGGCTGGAAAATCACAACAGGTAAGGCAGCATGCGAGGAGCAGGGGAATCATTTTTTCGCGCAAGTGTCTTTCATCAGGCTCTTCCCTGAAACGTCGATTCTCCAGCCCCTCAAATGCTATCTGACCTGCTGTGCTTTCCCAGCACAACACTATCGACTCTGATCCCTCATCTACAGTTCTCACTTACTCCTAGTTGAGACTGTTTTCACTCTCGGTTAGGGGTTTGAGCGGCGACCTGACAGAAATTTATGACTTCTTGAGAGGCAAGTTAGAGTTAACGATAGTTGCCTTTTCCCAGGAGGGGCATTTGAAGACGAGAGGGCATATGCTTAAGATGAAAAGAGAGAGAGAGTTAAAAAAATACATGTGAGGCTTTTTTTTAGAGAAGGTGTTTTACATGTGCAATTAACTTGCTGAGGAAGTGATGGATGATGGTACATTTGCAACATTTAAAGAACAATTCGATCCAAAAATGAATGGGAAAGTGGGATTTTAAAAATAAATTTATTCATGCCTAGTACAGCAGTTATTTCCCAGAGGACAGTTAAGAGTCAACCACAATATTATCCATCTGGAGTCTCCGGTGGGACAGTGCAGATGAATATGACAGTTTGCTTCACGAACTGGCATGAGTGAATCAGATGAGAGTTTCCACACAACTGACTCAGGTCATCACGAGACTCTGCAATTCCAGGTGCTTATTGAATTCAAACTCCACTATCTGTCATGCCAGGACCTGAACCCTTTGTCCCCAAAATATTACTCGGATTTTTGGATGTAAAACTACAAGGGCATTATAACCACTCAGCGGGTACAGCAGGAGACAGATGGGACTAGATTAGTTTGGCCGTACGTTCAGCATGGATTGGTTGCACTGACGGGCCTGATTTCATTCTGTATGACTCTATGATTGACGCTATGGAAGAAATAGCTGGTTGGGATGAACAGCAGCACTGACAGCATAATCGAACACCTGATGGGATATGTAATCGTGATGGAGTCTCCGGAGGTTGTTTTGCTCAGTGACCCCTGCCCCCACACGGGACTGTGAAACGTCTTGTCCCCAGTGTTAATGATTAAATGAGTTTCCATTTCTGTGGTTAATTGAATCTCTTCCTGCAGTTCCCACTTTGCCCTGCTTTCTCTGTGGTATCGGCGTCCTTTTTACAACCTAAGGTGAACGATCCTTTCAAATTGTGGCCACACAAATACAAATCCTGGTTTCCATGTTGTGAATGTGTTTTCATTCTTTTTCATTCACCCACAGGGTGTGATTATCACTGGTCAGGATAACATTTATTCTTCGCCCCTTGTTCGTTGCTGCCTGGCTACGCCACACACCCGGGTGCGATCCCAGCCTCGGGCAGTTTGTGGGCAGTCTTTGGGAAGTTTGCACATTCTCTGTGTGTTTGCATTTTTATTTCTCCCTCTGACCAAAGATGTGCCAGTTACAGGGATGAACAATAGGAAATGCATGTTTATGGGATAGGGAATACCGTGGGTCCTGGTGGGATGCGTTTCGGATGAACCGTCTGGACTGGAAGGGCCGACAACCCTGCTTCCCCAAACGATGGGGATTCTTGAATTAAGGGTCAGCTGATGTATTTCTGGCCCTGGAGTCTCTCGTAGGCAGGACTGGGTGAAGATACTGCATAAGGGACATGAATGAATGGGATTGCAGGAAAATAAAGTTATTATCTCTGTTCCTGAGGTCAGGCTTGCATTCAGGGTGTTATTCGTCGAACTTAAACATCACCGTTTCCGTGTCCCAGCCCCCAAGGACAACCAGTTCAAAATATCACCCCAACACCACCTTCTCCAGGTATCTGTCTTGACTGTGTGGAAGAAACTGATTCTGAGCTGATGCAAGCAAAAGCAGCTTCCATCGCCAGTGTCGGAAACACAGATCCAAATAGCAAAATCATCTGTTAAACCCACCACTGCAAAGATAACGGCTCAACACGTTTCAATTGTGCCACTCAGCTGTCTTAGCAAGATGCACTATAAATCGCAATGATAGTACAAACGGGTACAACTATTCCCTTGATCAGGAGCATACTCAACCTAGGAATTTCTTGCGCCTCTATACGATCATAGAAGGACCGCACTGTCACCTATTGCATCACTGGAGCCAGAGAGTAACATCGCACACTCATCCCATCCCCATTTCCGGTTGGATCTGGGAGGCTGTGCCACAGTTTCTCTGAATCGAGGCTGTGAACTGAGATTATGTGTGATTATCTGCAACACTGGTTATTGCCTTGAGGAAGCTGGTGAAGTCGCCGATGTTAAGCTAAAATGCTACTGAAACATACATTT
>NW_025212576.1:10551-11378 GCF_004010195.1 Chiloscyllium plagiosum | reverse complement strand
CGATCCATTTGAATACCGCAGTTGTGAAATCAATCCCCATGTAGCAGCTTTTACTGACATCGGCCAGAGACAATTGGAGCGTCAGGCTCATGGAAAAGACCCAGGGCAGTTTTGGGAAAATGAGATTTTATTGGAAACGATCAGCTTTTGTGACTTTCTGCGTTGCTCTCGCTGTAATTTCTTAGGACTGATAATCCTGAAACCGAGGTAATAGTCTGGGTACTCGGGCCTGAGTCCCACCATGTCAGATTATAAAATTTGGATTCAGCAAATATCTGCAATGAAGAATCTAATGACGACTATAGATCCTTTGAAAATTGTTGAAAAATAAACATCTGGTTTACTGATGTCATTTCAGGATGGAATCTGCTATCCTTACTTGGTCTGGCCTGCATGTGACTTCAGACTCATAGCAATATGGTTGAGTCTCAACTACCCTCTGGGCAATTCGGAATGAGTAATAAATTCTGCTTCGCCAGAATCGCCCTCATTTAATACAGAAAATTTTAAACAAATGCTCATTAGGCTCAAGCAAGAGTGTTGTGTGCAGTTTTGCAAGTCACATTTCTAGTAGGGATGTGATCACACTGAGAACATTGCAGGAGATATTTACCAGGATGTTGTTTGGGACGAAGAGTTTCAGTTGTGAAGAAAGACAGGACAGAATGGACTGTTTGTCACATTGTAAAGGATATATAGGTAAGTCATGAATGATTAAGGTATGGACAGATTTGACTGAAAGAGTTTCCCATTGATGGAGGTATCGATCAGCAGGGGGCAGAGATTTAAGGAGAAAGGAAGAAAGGTTTGAGAAGATGTGCAAAAAA
>NW_025212576.1:0-1264 GCF_004010195.1 Chiloscyllium plagiosum | reverse complement strand
TCTCTCTCTTTCTCTCTCTTTCTCTCTCTTTCTCTCTGTCTGCCTCCCCACCTCTGTCCCCATCTCCCCCTCTCTCTCTCTCTGACTCTTTCTCTGTCCCCCTCTCTCTCTCTCTTTCTCTGTCTTGTAAAAAAGAGTACTAAGATGTGTTTGTGTCCTCTCAAACACATTAGCCAAACTCGAGAAATGATAGTGGGCTCGGAGGAAGATATGCCAGGAGTCCGATTGTCTTGTCTGATTCTCCAGTTAATACCCTGAGCTCAGGCTCTCTTGTGGTAAGTGACAGTTTGATTGCTGCTGCCTGTGTTGTGTGCTATCTCTGAATGGGGCCATTCTGCAGCACAAGAGACTTCAATATTATCCTAGCGGCTTAGAGGGACCTGAGGCTTATCCTGAGCACTCCCTGACCGCCTCAGCAATGGGGGAGTGAGGTTGATGACTGGGCCTGGAATGAGATTTGAATCTTAAGTTAGAGTTCTCCAGCTGACCTCCGTACTTTTCCCAATACAGTGAGCAAACCTGATTGTCAGTTGGAGACTTGTCTTGAATTGTACAGGAGAGGCCCTCCAGCCCACCAAAAATAAACTACTCCTTACCCTCATCCCATTCTCCCACACAAGGCCCCCCCACAGCCCTGAATGTTGTGACACAAGCTGAGGTCGCCATCTTAACAGGGCGGCATGATGGCTCAGTGGTTAGCACTGCTGCCTCACAGCACCAGGATCCCAGCTTCGATTCCAGCCTCGGGTGACTGTGTGGAGTTTGCACATTTTTCCCTGTGTCTGCGTGGGTTTCCTCCGGTTTCCTCCCACAGTCCAACGATGTGCAGGTCAGGTGAATTGGTCGTGCTAAATTGCCCACAGTGTTAGCTGCATTAGTCGGAGGGAAATGGGTCTGGGTGGGTTACTCTTCGGAGGGGGGTCTGGGTGGGTTACTCTTCGGAGGGGCGGTGTGGACTTGTTGGGCCGAAGTGCCTGTTTCCACACTATAGGTCACCTAATCTTAACCACTCTCCCAGGCAGAGCATTCCAGACACCCCCTGCACCCCCAATCCTCTGGTTGAATAAATGTTTCCTCAAATCCCCTCTCAATCTCTTGCCTTTCACTTTTAATGGTGTGCCTCATTATTCTTGACGCTTTGATTAAGAGGAGGAGCTGCTGTCTACTCACCCTGTCCGTGCCCTTCATAATCTTATAGACCTTGATCAGGTCCCCCCTCAGGCCTCTCTGTTCTAAAGAAAACGGCCTGAGTTTATCTAGCCTC
>NW_025212575.1:26125-27350 GCF_004010195.1 Chiloscyllium plagiosum | reverse complement strand
CATGATTCATGCCATCCCGTGAGAGATGTATCTTCTCCTGAATTCTCAGCCAGTTCCTCTGCTAAGGTAGTCAATCCCATTAAGGTCCCAGTAATTGAAACATCAATTGCAGTGTTATTAGGAATAAAGGTGCAACAGCTTTCTCCTAACATCACACACACACACACCATTCTGTTTTCCCATGCCATAATACTTGTCGCATCAAGCTGTTCTGATATTCCTTGAACCGCAGCTCTTGTATAATTTATAAATCGCTGTTGATTATAGAAAATGTATTTTATCCAATGTGCATTTTTATTAATTGTTGCCAACCAAAGGAGAGCTGACTCAAAGCCTTCTGCAATCTGATGACGAGCCTTGAACTCATCAGGTACCCTCCTCGGGACTCCTACAGAATCGAGATAAATCCTGTCATCGAAAGAAGTGTCTAACAGTGATCTCTTACTCCTTTCCTTTTTTCCCACTATATTTTCCTTCTCAAATACCAATTGTACAATTGCACATATCCCTCTCCAATCCGTTGGTAGTGTGGGTCTCAATATTTGGCCTCCACAGTACCACCACAGATCCGCTCGGGGAGCCTTTGGTGCTGAGTAGTTCCCTCCCTTGGCCGTTATCTGTGACATTCTTAATCTCTGTACATACTTTCAGCTCCCCCAAATCGCTAGACTGACTTGTATCTCGTCTATGCACACACATCGTGTGATTTCCGACTGCAGCTGAAAACGGAGGGAGTCTTTTGAATCTTTCTTCTCCAAGGGAGCGAACATCAGAGATAGGGAGGTACAATTCCTATCATTCCATACAGTCTTATCCTGTTACAGGGCTATTATGCATTTCATGCCCTTCCTGTCTCGCTTACACCCGAGAGGAAAGGGAACCACCTGGGTCACTGGCCTACCGGAGGCATATGCATGGCAATTGCTCTTGTTAAGACTTTTTACAGTATACTTTACCCATTCAAACCAGGCGTTTGCATCCCCATACCCAGTTTCTATTTCGATAGTCTGTTTCAACTCCTCTATCTCTATAATTTTTACCAGTTCAGGATCATCGGGAGCGGTGAAAGGTTGTACCTTACTATCCAATAGCTCTGAAGAAGGGCTTATGCCCGATTTCTGAAGAAGGGCTTATGCCCGAAACTTCGATTCTCCTGTTCCTTGGATGCTGCCTGACCTGCTGCGCTTTTCCTGCAACACATTTTCAGCTCAGTATCCAATAGTTC
>NW_025212575.1:20036-26079 GCF_004010195.1 Chiloscyllium plagiosum | reverse complement strand
ATTAGGTATATTGGGTTACGCTCTTTATCGGGACAATCGAGAGGTAATCGGAAGATGGCCCTGTGTATTGTGACAAGACGATTATACCAAGTACCATCCCCAAAGGACTTAAGATGTATCACTGAGCTGTGGTACTGTCTCTGATTATCTACATCCCCACAATTTACTAAGCTACATGCATCACGTCTATTACTTCGGATTATCAGACTCAGGGACTGTTAATAACACATATGAAAATAATATTTGACAAAATCCCAATACTGAGAGCTAGCATCATAACTCTAAGCATCCCCAGCATTCTAAAAATTGTGCTGAAGCACAAAAAAACTTAATACACAATCCTACAGAAATAATCCCGCGCTCGCGTCGCCACTGTATAATCAGTTACTCTAAGTCTCTTCAGCCTGAGTTTCAGCGCGTCTTGCGTTGATTCGGCTGTCCAGACTTCTTCCTCAACTGGAGATTTCACTGGCCCGAGTGGAGTGAGTCCAGCCTTTCTCCGAAGTCCTTATTGTCGTTTCGGTAATCAAAGGATCCTGATACAGCCCTTCCCAGTCCGGCTGCAATTTAGTCTCTCTCCATGATTTTGCCACGACCCAATCTCCTGGCCGCATGGGATGAACGGTGAATTCAAGGGGCGGAGACTGTGCCAATAAACTCTGTTTCCTGAGGAGAGACAAAGAGGCGGACAAGCCCAGTATATATTTCTTTCGAACAAGTCTTTCGTTTCGGGAATTGTCAATTCTCCTTTCGTTCCCAAGTAAGGTAATCCAAATATGATTTCATAGGGGATAGTCCCAAATCTTTCCTTGGAGCTGTTCATACTCGCAAGAGAGTTATAGGTAAACATTTGGTCCAAGGGAATCTGGTTTCTATTAACAATTTAGAGAGCTGTCGTTTGAGTGTTTGGTTCATTCTCTCAACCCTTCCTGATGATGGTGGGTTCCATGGAGCATGGAACTCCCAGGAAATTCCCAACCCTTTCATTATCTCCTGTAACATTTTAGAGGTAAAATGAGTTCCTTGGTCGGAATCTATACGGTTCACTAGCCCATATCGGGGAATTATGTGCTCTAATATTGTTTTAGACACCACACTCGCAGTGGTGGTAGCTCGGGGATACGCCTCAACCCAACCAGATAGATGATCTACTATGACAAGCATATATTTTAGTCTTCCTACTGTGGGTAGTTCAGTAAATCTACTTGGAAACGCTAGAAGGGTCTCAATTCCGGGTCTCTTCCTCCTGGGATCTGTTTTCTCAAGACTTTCTTATTTACCTTTCTGCATACTATACATCCCTCACATAATTGTTTAGCAATTGTATATATTCCTTTACATCCATATTCCCTAAGAACTAAATCATTCATTGCTTGTACTCCCCAATGGCTGCCTTGGTGTAGGACGGCCATAATCTCTCGCATCATCATTTTGCTTAACATTTCCCTTCCATCAGGTAACATCCATTGCCCGTCTGCTGTTTTATGCATCCCCAAAATCTTTCAATTATTTTTCTTCTCTTTCAGTAAATATAGGAGCTTCCGGGATCAGGGATAGTAGGTATTAGGGTATGAATCCGCACTCCTTGTGGGTAGAGGCCTGCTTTCTTAGCCACTTCATCGGCTAATCTATTCCCCCTAACTTCTGGTTCATTTCCTTTTTGATGACCATTTACATGCACTACCGCTATTTCTCGAGGGAGTAATAGGGACTCCAAGACCCGTTTAATCAACTCCTCATGTGCTAATTCCTTCCCCCGGCTATTGTTCAGTCCTCTTTCCTGCCATGTATTTCCAAAAGTGTGCACAACACCAAATGCATATTTAGAGTCACTGTATGCTGCTCCCTCTTTATTTTATAACGTCCTAAGGGCTTTTTCCAATGCATAGAGTTCGCAGGTCTGAGCTTACCACCCATTTGGCAACTTTTCACACTGCCTTTCGTCCCGTCTACAACTGCATACTCATTGTGTCTTTTCCCTTCAGTCACCCGGGATGATCTGTCTATAAAAAGTCAGGCTCCTGCATGAAGCAGAACATCTCTCAGGTCCATGCGGACCTTAGTTTGGTATTCTATAATGTCAAGGCAGTTGTGCTCTGGATTCTGAGGAGAGTCTCCTTCCCCTTTCCAAAGAAAGGCAGCTGGATTTAAACAATTGTCCGTGACCAACACGAGATCATCCTTTTCTATTAATATTGCCTCATATTTCAGAATCCGCGAGTCTGTCAACCATCGCCCAGCTTTTTGGCTTAGGTTCGTTCTCACTTGGTGTGGGGTGCTTACTATTAGGCTCCCCCAAATGTAAGCTTTTTGCGTTCCTCCACCAACAGTGCAGTGGCAGCCACGGCCTGCACACACTCAGGCCACCCCCGGGATATTGGATCCAACAGCTTCGAAAGATATGTTACTGGCTGTTTCATTCCTCCCTATCTCTGGTTTAATACTCTCAAAGCCGCTCCCTTATCTACGGTAGCAAAGAGCTGGAAAGGTTTATCGAGAGAAGGTAAGGCGAAAATGGGGCAATGGATCAGATCTCTTTTGAATTCTTCAATAATTCTTTTTCCTCTTCTTCCCAACTCAGACACTATGGTTGCTCCTCTAATAGTTTGAGATATAATTTATTCGTCTTTTGAGCATAAGAATCAATCCACAATCTGCAATATCCCGTTAAACCCAAAAAAATATGTAACTCCCATTTAGTCCTGGGCAGCAGAATCCCCACTATTCCCTCTAACCGTTCCGGGCTTATCTTTCCCTTTCTCTCACTAACTAAATGTCCCAAGTATTTCACTTCTCGCTCCACATATTGTATTTTGTTTTTCGATACTCGCAGTCCCTGCTCACCCAGGAAGTTCGCGGCTTCTACTTCTCTTTCTCTTCTCTTTCCTGTTACTAAGAGGTCGTCTACATACTGCAACAGGGTGTTCCCTTGGGGCTGCTAAATTTCTCCAATATTTGTTTTAACATCTGTCCAAATAAATTCGGGGATTGCGTAAACCCCTGGGGGAGCACAGTCCACCGATATATCTGTTTCCGTCCTGTCTTGGGATCTTTCCATTCAAAGGCAAAAGAAATTCCTACTTTCCTCCTCCAAGGGACAAGCCCAAAAGGCATCCTTTAAATCTATCACACTAAACAATTTGTGGTCATGAGGGATCTTACTTAATAACGTATATGGCACCACTGGGTGCCTGACCTGATCCATTCGATTCAATGTTCTCAAATCCTGCACCAATCGATAAGTTCCATCGGAATTTCGCACTAGTAGAATTAGGATATTATAAGGAGACATACACGTCTCCAACAGTCCATTTCTAGCTCCCCAATTACTGGCTGCAGTCCTCGTTTACCTTCTATGGAAATGGGATATTGTCGCTCATAAACAATGACCCCTTTCCTTTTTAAACTTATTTCTAGGGGACAGATATGTAATTTTCCACGATTCCCTTCTCTAGCTCATATAATAGGGTCAATCTCTCTCTCCGCATCTTCTGTCAACATTTCCATTTGCACAACTAATTCTTTTTCCTGAATTCAAATCTCCAGTCCTAAGAGGATAATTAAATCTCTCCCTAGTAAGTTACTTCCTATATCAGGGATATACAACAGTTCCCCTGTGACTGTATCCGTCGGACCTTCTATCATCATAGGTTCAAATACTGGAACGGTAAATCCTTCCCCTTTTATGCCGAAAACAGTATTTGACCGTGTTGACATTCCTACTTTCTTTGATTTAAAATTCAGCGATGACCGTGCTACCCCCGTATCTACTAGGAAGACTACCTCTTCCCACCTTCAAGTTTATCAAGATTTCCTGGTGGCTCCCGGGGGGCAGGAATCCCAGACACCCCAATTCTACATCAAAATTCATAAGCGGAATTGACCTTTCTTCCCTTTGTAGATCAGGACGCTCCCGCTGAAAATGCCTGATCTTTCCCCAATAATTAAATCCTGCCTGTGGAGACTTCCATCTCTGCCCCTGTCGCCCGAACCATCTTTCAAATGCTCCCCCTTTACTCTTCCTCTCCCTCTTCCTCTCTGCCCTATATGCTGCCACCCACCGCTCGGGTTGCTCACTATTGGTTCCATTATTTTCTTAACTACATCATCAATCGTAGCTACCATCATTTTTGCTTTCTGTTTTTGATCTCATCCTCTCTCTTTGCAAACACTTTCTGTGCCTCTCTTAACAATTCATCTAATGGTGTTTCACTCCTCCCTTCTATCTTCAGTATCTTTCTCTGTGTCTGGCCATGCCTTTGTCACAAAATATACTTTCAAAAGACCCTGTGCCACCTGGTCTTCAGGGTTCATTCCAGAGTATTTCCTCATTGAGACTCGTAATCTTTTCAAGAAAGCTGAGGGTGTATCATCTTTCTCCTCTTTAACCTCAAATGCTTTAGTCAAATACTGCGACTTCGGAACTGCCTCTCTTATTCCTTTTAGAATCAGGTCTTTCAATTCCATCATTTCTTCCCTATGCTCCGGATTTTGATTTTCCCACTGGGTGTCTCTGAGGGGAAACTCCGTCTCTCCCTGTCCAGTATCCCCATCCAAATGGGAAGTTCCCTTTCCCTATTTTAATGGCTTCTCCTTGTATAAGTCCCCTTTCTTCCCCAGTAAATAGTACATACAAAATAGACACTAATTCAGTCCAAGTATACAGACTGGGCCCCAAGAATTGATCAATTTGTTCAGACAGCCCTACCGGATCCTCGACCAGGACCTTCATCTCCTTTTTAAATGTCCTGACCTCCCCACTGGTGAAGGGGGCACTTACAAACCCAATCTCTTTGTCCCCTCTTGGTACCTCCCGAAGGGGATAAGTCTTTATATTCTTCCTCTTTTGTGTTTTTGTTTTTTCCCCCTTAGGCTTTCGTTTAGATACTCCAGAGGCCTCCTCTACATCTATTTTATCTTCCCTACCTTTTGTTGCGGATTGATGGTCGCGAACAACAACATCCCCGTTCACCGCCCCGTCGTTCTCCTCTTGTGGGTCATCCGTTCCCTGCCCCTGTCTGTCTGTCTCTCCTCCTCCCCCATTTTCACCTAATCTGATTTTATGGTACAGGGGGCGGGAGTGCAAACAGGCAAAAGGATCCCAGGGACTGGGTGGGGGAGAGGGGGAATCCTTTGTCTTTACTACCATCATTCCCAAACTGCTCTTCCAACAGGACGCATCGGCCACGTCTTCTTTACTAAAAGTTTGTTTTTTATTCACATACAAATCTAAATACTGACAGACCCAATCCTCATCTGAATCATACTTTGTTCAGAGACAGCTGGATGAAGGATTGGTTCTTTGGTCCATCCTAAACAACAATATTTAATCATTTTCTTTTATCTTTTCCCCTTGTACAGGTGTTACTTGTCCATTCCCTCATCTTCCTCCCCAACGGACTTTCAGGAGGAATGTTACTAGGGACTTTTTCTTCCTTTACTCCGTGACAGTTCGACTTACTCTGCCTACCCCCCATTTCTCGGGGCCCTCACCAGTCCCTCAGCAATTACATACCCCTTTTCTGGGCCACCAAATTAATACTTAAAAGTCAGTTTTCTGACGTTGGTCTGTCACAGAGTTGACTGGCCCCTTTTTTTCCATATTTTTTAATCGACCTCCTCTCACTGTCTGATTCAGATGTCTTTCTTGTGGGGCTCGTACCAGTCACCCAAGGGAGCGGGCAAAACCGGGACAAGAAACCGCTCCTCAATTGTGAATGGGAGGCATCTTCCCAGTGTCCAGGGCCAGCCACGCCCCCCGGCGATGGAAGAATATCCCGGACGATCCACCAATTGTGAGAAACTAAGCCCATTCACTTCAATAATTTCAGTTCGAGACAAGGTCTGAAGCAATCAGTATGTTTATTACACGCTTGCAAACGTGGTGCCTGAAATAGACTCGCAGAGTTTAGCAAGTACATAGGATTCACTACTCCAAACCCGGTGCCCATTACTATTGTTTCTCTCTTGCCTTATCTGGCCTTGTGCATAACAAAGTGCAGATTTTACTTGGCCTTTTCACCACATCCGAGCTGTGGTCAAC
>NW_025212575.1:18731-19966 GCF_004010195.1 Chiloscyllium plagiosum | reverse complement strand
GTAACCCACAGTTGGTAGTGTAGTGAACAAAGAAGAACAACGAATACAGAAAATGTGCAGCCAAGTCACAGGCCCTTTGGACAGCCGAGCCTGAGCCGGTCCAAATCAACTATCTAAACATATCGCCCAATTTCTAAGCATCCTTATCCCTCTGCTTCTCACTTGCTCATGCATCTGCCCAGGCGCACCTGAAATGAATCTACCATGCCTGCCTCTACGACCTCTGCTGGCAACGCATTCCAGCACCTACCACCCTCTGTGTAAAATACTTTCCATGTCTATTTCCCTTAAACGTTTCACCTCTCTCATTGAACACGTGACCTCTCATTATTGAATCCCTCATCTTTGGAAAAAGCTTATCTCTATCCACCCTGTCTGTACCCTTCATGATATTGTAGACCTCAATCAGGTCCCCTCAATCTCGTTTTATTTCTAATGAAAGCAGAAGTAACCTACTCAACCTCTCTTCAGAGCTTGCATCTTCCATACCAGGTAACATCTGCGTAAACCTTCTCTACATTCTCTCCTAAACGTCCACATAATTTTGGTAATTTGGCGACCACAACTGTACAGAGTATTCCAAACGCGGCCGAACCAAACTCTTGTACAATTTTAGCAGGACTTGCCTGCTCTTGTACTCAATGTCCTATCCGGTGGAGGAAAGCATGCCATATGCCTTCTTGACCACTCTATCTACCTGTGCAGTCACCTTCAGGGTACAAAGGACCTGAACTCCCAGATCTCTCTTCTCATCAAGTTTACCCAAGGCTCTTCCGTTTACTGTGTGAATTGGCTCTGGAATTAGACTTTCCCAAATCATCACCTCACATTTGCTTGTATGGAACACCATTTGCCACTTCTCCGCTCAACTATTCTGTCTATCTATGTTCCCCTTCATTCTTTGACAGTCCCCTATGTTTTCTGGCTACTCCACCAATCTTTGTGTCATCTGCAAATGTAGTGGCGAGATACTGGGCTAGCAAGCCTTGGAGATTGGAACATGGCAGTTGTTCATCCCATGCAGCAAGGAACCATGTTTGGATGCTTGTTCCCAGTGAAGTACCACTGTTTCCTGATGCAAATCAATAATTCAAACATTTTTTGTAGGAGTCATGATTGAGAAGTTTACTGAAGATACATAGTCGTGTAGTTGACTATGATGAATAATGTCAGGGACCGCAGGGATGTAGCCATCAGGTGGAAAGGAAAAATGGTGAATGTAATTGAATCCAGAC
>NW_025212575.1:18431-18628 GCF_004010195.1 Chiloscyllium plagiosum | reverse complement strand
TTCTGAGTGGTGTACAGGAACAAAGAGATCTTGGAGTGGACATTCACAGATCCCTGAAGACAGTGACAAGGAGATCACTTGTTAAAGAGGTTTTTGGATATTTTCTTTTGTTGACCAGAGACTGAGGATGACATTCGATCTTTAGCAACGGCCAATTTTGGAAACAACTAAAGGAATGAGCACAAGTCTTGTCCATG
>NW_025212575.1:0-446 GCF_004010195.1 Chiloscyllium plagiosum | reverse complement strand
GCACCTTGCACTGGAACATTCGCCTTTTGTGTGGCACTGTTCTTCGTAACAAGAGTCAAAACTGAAGAATTTTTCATCTACAGGATGGACACAGACTCATTGCTTGAATCAGCTAATGGGATGAGGATAAACACTCAATTAAATTTTACGTTATGGACAAACTGCAGGAGATCAAATCATATGCTCATGTCGACATTGAATTGGAAGCAAATACATACTGTTAAAAAAAATCAAAAATGTTGAGATACCATACCAGAGGAAAAATAAATGTCACCTGCATTTGATGGAGATACAGAAATACAGAGTGAATGTACAATCTCAACAAGAATCAAGTCATAGAAAAAGAAGTCCATCACATCGTAATTTTAAATGGAACCAGATTCCAATTTACCTGAACAGTGACGTTTTTCACCCAACCTCACTTCTGTTAAAGCAAGTATTTTACC
>NW_025212574.1:23957-27347 GCF_004010195.1 Chiloscyllium plagiosum | reverse complement strand
TACACCCAGCCCCATTCCTGAGAAGGGTTACAACCAAAACTTCTCCACCTCTTGATACTGCCTGGCTTGCTATGTTCTTCCAGCCTCCTGCTTGTCTACCTTGGATTCCAGCATGTGCAGATTTGTGGCTCTAATTATAGTCGGTACAGATATGGTGGGCTGAAGGGCCTACTCCTGTATTTTACTATTCTATGTTCTATGTTTTAGGTATAGCTTAGGGCCTCAAAATATGAAGTAAAGACTAATTTTTACATTTTACATAATTCGTTCAAAAATAAAGGAGATCACGCCAAACAAAAACCCTCTTGAATGAATGGTTTTGGTCTGATATGACAAAAATATGCTTCTCTGCCTTTGATTCCCACATAGAATGCCGGAGGCTGTTACTTGATCATATTATTGCAGGAGTGTGTGCAGAATGTGGACTCGCATCCAGGAGGGGCAATGAAAAGTTTGGCTCAGCAATTTCTTGATTTGATGGAACTGATTGCTAAGTTTGATCTATTTCTTGCCAGTCATATAAGACATTTGTAGAAAGAGTGGATAGGGGAAGCCTGAAACAGTATGTGATGAACTCATCCAGCTGATGCCTGAAAGAAATAACAGGATCTATTTTGAATGACTTGAAAAATGCTGGATGCTTCAGGTTATCTGTTGACACTATGCTAGCTTTCACGTTGCTGATTAACTCCCTGGTGGTGTAAGGTAGTTGTTGACCATGATGGTTAATGATGGTTTTATATTAAATAATTTCCAGTGTCCTCCTTTTTCAGCGGCAGCAGCAACTCGAAGGACGGGAGCTTGCACCAGGGGACTGCTGGGACCGGTGAATCACTGATTTGTGCTTTTAAATTTGAAGTCAGAGAGCAGAGGTTTCTGGGAAAGGAGGGACTTCTTATTTTTATTTCCGTCCAGCTATATAAGTCAGTGTCTTCTCAGCTGAACACGTGGCTGCAAGGATGGTGCAGGAGGGAGGGTTTCAGGTACTTGGATAATTGGGGCTCATTCTAGGGAAGGTGGAACCTGTACAGGCAGGACGGTCTTCACTTGAACCAGAGGGGTACTAATATCCTGGGTGGGAAATTTGCTGGTGCTATTCGGGTGAGTTTAAACTAGATTAGATTAGATTACTTACAGTGTGGAAACAGGCCCTTTGGCCCAACAAGTCCACACTGACCCTCCGAACAGCAACCCTCCCATACCCATTCCCCTACATTTACCCCTTCACCTCACACTATGGTCAATTTAGCATGGCCAATTCATCTGACCTGCACATTTTTGGACTGTGGGAGGAAACCGGAGTACCCGGAGGAAATCCACACAGACACGGGGAGAATGTGCAAATTCCACACAGACAGTTACCTGAGGCGGGAATTGAACCTGGGTCTCTGACACTATGAGGCAGCAGTGTTAACCACTGTGCTGCCCAACTGGGCCACCGTGCCGTAGTTCAGCAGGGGGATGTGAACCGGAGGTGTAGTTGCAGTGCACAGGAGGATGAGAGTAGGAAGGGCAGGGACAGGATTTCAGGGTCACCAGAATGTGCTGGCAGACAGCAAACTGGTTTGAAGTGTGTCTACTTCAATGCCAGGAGTATCCGAAATAAGGTAGGTGAGCTTGTAGCATGGATAGGTACCTGGGACTTCGATGTTGTGGCCATTTCAGAGACATGGATAGAGCAGGGTGAGGAATGGGTGTTGCAGGTTCAAGGGTTTAGATTACTTTTTTAGATTACTAGATTAGTGTGGAAACAGGCTCTTCGGCCCAACAAGTCCACACCGACCGCCGAAGCACAATCCACCCAGACCCATTCCCCTACATTTACCCCTTCACCTAACACTACGGGCAATTTAGCATGGCCAATTCACCTAACATGCACATTTTTGGACTGTGAGAGGAAACCGGAGCACCCAGAGGAAACCCACGCAGTCACGGGGAGAATGTGCAAACTCCACACAGTCAGTCGCCTGAGGCGGGAATTGAACCTGGGTCTCTGGCGCTGTGAGGCAGCAGTGCTAACCACCGTGCCGCCCACATCTTTCATTAAAACCAGGCAAGTCAGTAAAAGAGGGGGAGGCATGGCCTTGTTAGTCAAAGATAGTATCATGATGACTGAGAGAATTTTTGATGAGGATTCGTCTACTGAGGTAATGTGAGCTGAGGTTTGAAACAGGAGAGGAGAGGTCACACTGTTTGGAGTTTTTTATAGGCCTCCGCAGAGTTCCAGGGAGGTGGAAGAGAGGATGAGCAAAATTATTCTGAGTAGGAGTGAAAGGAACAGGGTGGTTATTATGGGGTCTTTAACTTCCCCAACATTGACTGGAAATGCTATGACTCTAGTACGTCAGATGGATCAGTTTTTGTCCAATGTGTATAGGAGGGTTTCCTGACACAGTATGTCAAAGGGCTGATAAGAGAGGAGGCCACACTGGATCTGGTGCTTGGTAATGAACCAGGCCAGATGTTTGACTGAGTTGTGGGTGAGCACTTTGGAAAGAGTGATCATAATTCAGTTACGTTTAGTGTAGCGATGGAAAGGAATAGGTACATGCCACAGGTCAAGAGTTATCGATGGGGCAAGGGCAATTATAATGCGATTAGGCAGGAATTAGGATGCATAGAATGGGGTAGCAAAATGTTGGGAGATGCAGACAATGGAAATGTGGACCTGGTTTAAGGAACAGATATTGTGTGTCCTTGATAGGTATGTTCCTGTCAGGCAGGGAGGAAGTGATAAGGTAAGGGAACCATGGTTTACTACAGAAGTTGCATATCTTGTTAAGAAGAAGAAGGAGGCTTATGTGTTGATGAGGCAAGGTGGTACAGATGAGGCGATGGAGAGTTACAGATCAGCTAGAAAGGATTTAAAGAGAGAGTTAAGAAGAGCAAAGAGAGGGCACTAGCAGTCTTTAGCAAATAGAATAAAGGAGAACCCTTAAGCTTTCGATAGGTATGTGAGGAATAAAAGGATGATTAGGATAGGAATAAGGCCAGTCAAAGACAGAAGTGGGAAGTTGAGTGTGGACCCTGTAGAGATCGGAGGGTGCTAAATGAACATTTCTCATTGGTTTTCACTCAGGAAAAGGAGAATATTGTAGAGGAGAAGAATGAGGTATGAGATATTAGACTAGAAAGGATCGAGGTTAGCTATGCACAGGCGTTATCAATTCTATAAGGAGTGAAAGTAGACAAGTCCCCCGGGCCAGATGGGATTTATCTGAGGATTCTCTGGGAAGCTAGGGAAGAGATAGTAGAGCCTTTGGCTTTGATACTTGAGTTGTCATTGTCTACGGGTTTAGTACCTGAAGACTGGAGGATTGCAAATGTTGTGCCCTTGTTCAAGAAGGGCAGTAGAGATGACCCAGGTAATTATAGACCAGTGAGCCTTAC
>NW_025212574.1:0-4452 GCF_004010195.1 Chiloscyllium plagiosum | reverse complement strand
TGGGGAAACGGGAAAGGGGGAAGGGGAGAGGTGGGGGAGAGAGGGGGTGTAGGGGGGGGAAGAGGACTAAAGAAATTGAGGGTTTGGTTAAGAAAAAGAAGGAAGCATATGTTAGGTATAGATTGATTGAATCCTTAGAAGAGTATAAAGACAGTAGGAGTATACTTAAGAGGGAAATCAGGAGGGCAAAAAGGGGACATGAGATAGCTTCGGCAAATAGAATTAAGGAGAATCCAAAGGGTTTTTACAAAAATATTAAGGAAAAAAGGTAACTAGGGAGAGAATAGGGTCCCTCAAAGATCAACAAGGCGGCCTTTGTGTGGAGCCACAGACGGCCTTTGTGTGGAGCCACAGAAAATGGGGGAGATACTAAATGAATATTTTGTATCAGTATTTGCTGTGGAAAAGGATATGGAAGATATAGACTGTAGGGAAATAGATGGTGACATCTTGCAAAATGTCCAGATTACAGAGGAGGAAGTGCTGGATGTCTTGAAACGGTTAAAAGTGGATAAATCCCCAGGACCTGATCAGGTGTACACGAGAACTCTGTGGGAAGCTGGGGAAGTGATTGCTGGGCCTCTTGCTGAGATATTTATATCATCGATAGTCACAGGTGAGGTGCCGGAAGACTGGAGGTTGGCAAACGTGGTGCCAATGTTTAAGAGCGTGGTAAAGACAAGCCAGGGAACTATAGACCGGTGAGCCTGACCTCGGTGGTGGGCAAGGTTTCAGAGGGAATCCTGAGGGGCAGGATGTACATGTATTTGGAAAGGCAAGGACTGATTAGGGATAGTCAACATGGCTTTGTGTGTGGGAAATCATGTCTCACAAACTTGATTGAGTTTTTTGAAGAAGTAACAAAGAAGATTGATGAAGGCAGAGCGGTAGATGTGAGCTATGTGGACTTCAGTAAGGCATTCGACAAGGTTACCCATGGGAGACTGGTGAGCAAGATTAGATCTCATGGAATACAGGAGAACTAGCCATTTGGATACAGAACTGGCTCAAAGGTAGAAGACAGAGGGTGGTGCTGGAGGGTTGTTTTTCAGACTGGAGGCCTGTGACCAGTGGAGTGCCACAAGGATCAGTGCTGGACCCTCTACTTTTTGTCATTTACATAAATGATTTGGATGCGAGCATAAGAGGTACAGTTTGCAGCTGACACCAAAATTGGAGGTGTAGTGGACAGGGTTACCTCAGATTACAAGAAGATCTGGACCAGATGGGCCAATGGGCTGAGAAATGGCAAATGGAGTTTAATTCAGATAAATGTGAGGTGCTACATTTTGGGAAAGCAAATCTTAGCAGGACTTATACACTTAATGGTAAGGTCCAAGGGAGTGTTGCTGAACAAAGAGACCTTGGAGTGCAGGTTCATAGCTCCTTGAAAGTGGAGTCGCAGGTAGATAGGATAGTGAAGAAGGTGTTTGATATGCTTTCCTTTATTGGTCAGAGTATTGAGTACAAGAGTTGGGAGGTCATGTTGCAGCTGTACAGGACGTTGATTTGGCCACTGTTGGAATATTGCTTGCAATTCTGGTTTCCTTCCTATCAGAAAGTTGTTGTGAAACATGAAAGGATTCAGAAAAGATTTACAAGGATGTTTCCAGGGTTGGAGGATTTGAGCTATAGGGAGAGGCTGAACAGGCTGAGGCTGTTTTCCCTGGAGCGTTGGATGCTGAGGGGTGACTTGATAGAGGTTTACAAAATTATGACGGGCGTGGATAGGGTAAATAGGCAAAGTCTTTTCCCTGGGGTCAGGGAGTCCAGAACTAGAGGGCATAGGTTTAGGGTGAGAGGGGAAAGATATAAAAGAGACCTAAGGGGCAACGTTTTCACACCGTGGGTGGTACGTGTATGGAATGAGCTGCCAGAGGATGCGGCGGAGGCTGGTACAATTGCAACATTTAAGAGGCATTTTGATGGGTATATGAATAGGAAGAGTTTGGAGGGAGATGGGCTGGGTGCTGGCAGGTGGGACTAAATTGGATTGGGCTATCTGGTCAGCGTGGACAGGTTGGACTGAAGGGTCTGTTTCCATTCTGTACATCTCTATGATTCTGACTCTAATTAGCAAATCTTCCCACCAGGATATTGGTTCCTTTCCAGTTTAGGTGAAATCCATCCTTTTTGAATAGGCCTTCTCTGTCCCAGAAAGATTCAAATGAATCAAGAAACTGAATCCAGGAACATTACATCACCTCTTCCGCAATTCATTTATCTCCTTTATCCTTTCACTCTCTCCCTCATTCAAGCTTGGCACTGGGAGTAAACCAGAGACTGCTACTTTTGAGGTTTAATTTATTAATCTTCTACCTGATCGTTTATGTTCACTCTGTAAATCCTCAAGTTTCATATAACTGTGTCATTCCCACCAAGGTGTACAATAACTTCCATTTCTGACTCTCCGCGTTAACAACACGCTTTAAAACATTTTGGGACGTCCTTAATCCCAGCACCAAAAAGGAACACACAATCCTGGATAAACGCTCACTGCCACAGAGTGTCCTTCTGGGCCCTTGACAGCACAGTCCCTGACAACAATTATTTAAAAATTTTTGTCAAACTCCAAATAAGATTTGATCTTAGTGTCCGAGATGTGAGTGCCTTTCCTACGCTTCCGTGAGAGCCTATCATTTTCAACAGTATACAAAACTGAATATCTGGTTGAGAGGGGAACAGCCTCAGGAGGCGTCGGAACTACCTTCTTACCTTTCCTGGCAGTCACCTAACTGTCTGACTGATCCTGCTGTGTCATCACTTCTCTAAATCTACTGGCCATCCATCTCACTGTCTCTTGTCTGCCCTCATTATTCGTCAAAATGTGGGATCTGGTCTTTGCTGAAAGATGTATAAACCACTTCAACTGCACTGCCATCATTGATGCACCTTATCACCATCTCAAATATCTCAGTTAACTTTGTTCGGCATGAACTCCCTCTGACAAAGCCATGCTGACAAACCCCAAAACAATCCTGGCCTCTCCAGGTGGAGATTAATTCTCTCCTTCCACATTTTCTCCAGTAGTTTCCCTCCCACAGATGTGAGGCTCACTGCTCTGTCATTCCCTGGTTTATCCCTACCACCTTCTTGAAAAGTGGAACCATGTTAGTGTCATCCAGGCCTCTGCATCTCCCTGTGATCACAGAGGATTTAAAAGTTTGGGTCAGAGCCTGTCTCCCAAAGCCACCTGGGTTCCGTCTCATCTGGAACTTGGGGAATTTGTTCACTGCTAAAACCTCCAATATTTCTTTTATCCCTGTGTCAGTCTGCTCAAGAACCTCACAGTCCCAACTCCCCAAATGTGGGAAATCATGTCTCACAAACTTGATTGAGTTTTTTGAAGAAGTAGCAAAGAGGATTAATGAGGGCAGAGCAGTAGATGTGATCTATATGGGCTTCAGTAAGGTGTTCTTCATGGGAGACTGGTTAGCAAGGTTAGATCTCATGGAATACAGGGAGAACTAGCCATTTGGATACAGAACTGGCTCAAAGGTAGAAGACAGAGGGTGGTGGTGGAGGGATGTTTTTCAGACTGGTGGCCTGTGACCAGTGGAATGTCACAAGGATTGGTGCTGGGTCCTCTACTTTTTGTCATTTATGTAAATGATTTGGATGCAAGTATAAGAGGTATAGTTACTAAGTTTGCAGCTGACACCAAATTTGGAGGTGTAGTGGATAGCGAAGAGGGTTACCTCAGATTACAATAGGATCTTGATCAGATGGGCCAATGGGCTGAGAAGTGGCAAGTGAAGTTTAATTCAGATAAATGTGAGGTGCTGCATTTTGCGAAAGTAAATCTTAGCAGGACTTATACACTTAATGGTAAGGTCCAAGGGAGTGTTGCTGAACTCCAAAGAGATCTTGGAGTGCAGGTTCATAGCTCCTTGAAAGTGGAGTCGCAGGTAGATAGGATAGTGAAGAAGGCGTTTGGTATGCTTTCCTTTATTGGTCAGAGTATTGTGTACAAGAGTTAAGAGGTCATGTTACGGCTGTACAGGACATTGGTTAGGCCACTGTTGGAATATTGCGTGCAATTCTGGTCTCCTTCCTGTCGGAAAGATGTTGTGAAACTTGAAAGGGTTCAGAAAAGATTTCCAAGGATGTTGCCAGGGTTGGAGGATTTGAGCAATAGGTTGAACAGGCTGGGGTTGCTTTCTGTGGAGCGTCAGAGGCTGAGGGGTGACCTTATAGAGGTTTACAAAATTATGATGGCCATGGATAGGGTAAATGGACAAAGTCTTTTCCCTGGGGTCGGGGAGTCCAGAACTAGAGGACATAGGTTTAGGATGAGAGGGGAAAATATGAAAGAAACCTAAGGGGCATTTTTTTCACGCAGAAGGTAGTACGTGTATGGAATGAGCTGCCAGAGGAAGTGATGGAGGCTGGTACAATTACAACATTTAAAAGGCATTTGGATGGGTATATGACTAGGAGGGATACGGGTGG